>NW_027189176.1:0-116748 GCF_040958095.1 Procambarus clarkii
TTCACTGATTTGCCACTGAGGCCTCATGAACTCATCTCCAGCTTTATATGATGATACTAACATCAACCTCTGTTGGTATAGTCAGCTGTAATCTCCTTAGTTTAATGCTACTGGAGAAATGTAATCAGCTGACAAATTTAGATTTCTATTGGTATTGTTTATCTGCAGCCATAGGTCTCCCCAGGCTTGATACTGGGCCTGAGAGTAATTTACCTCCTGCAGAATTTAACATGGTTATGCCCTGATTTTTAGCAGGGCTACCGATGAATTGATGGTAGTAATCTGTCCCCACAAGGAGAGCTATTTGGCATTTGATTTGCTCAAATTTACCTGCAGCTGCTTGATAATAGCTTTCCAGGTCAGCATAATCAACTTGAGATTGTTGTGACAAATCTTCACATTTCTTGATCTGTCTTGTTAAGTGGCCTTTAAGACCTGCAAGGGTTCTTTTCATTCTCCCTGCATTATCCATACTGGCTAGTTGGTAAAGCCTTGTGGGGCTTGTACTTGGGCTGCTCATAATGCTGAACAAGCTCTAATGGTAGCCTAGGGTAAAATTCTGCACTCACTAGGCAATAATCCTACCTCTACTAGAGGTTAGCACTTAAAATTAATACACATTATATATATATAATCATACACACTAATGATTTGAGTGATAAACCAGTGTCATTGCAAGTACTGTTGGATATTTCCAACATCGAATACAGCATTGTTGTATTCTCATTACTTATTACTAACCATACTTAATATTGTAGTAAGTAAAATTAACAACTCGTAGAATTCTCATGTACTAATAATTCATCTGTGCATTAGGCTAGAATTCTCACGTCACCTGACGCCAGTATTGCATCAGATTTCTTTACAGTAAAACACATTATATACAATTTGTGTGAGAATTAAATACGATTCTCCATAATTAAAGCATTCTGTATGACAACTGATTGCAGACGAATTGTTCTCTAACTAAAAGCCGAATACAGCGTTAGAATCATAGCGTCTACCTCGCGATAGAGTTAACGTCATCAATGAATGTCATGGGGAGACATTAATTCCTCTCCCTTATATATTTACTATTCTTAAATCGGTAAATAATAATATTTCGTTCCTCTAAATAATAAACCCGTCCAGTCTTTAGAGTTTCAAGCGCGAATGCGAGAAATATTAATGTTCGTGACAATAATTTGTGTTATGAACGTCGACTTGGCGTGGGTTGGAGGGACGCCATCCCCCTCAGTACGCGGACACGTGCAGAGCCGAAAGGAGGCAGAACTGTGCTTACCGTACTCATAAAAGACGCCATTGCCCAGCAAATCGGGCAGGTGTTATTCATCCTCAGATGAAAGCCGCCACTGTGAGGCGTGAACGACCTTGCAGATAATATCTTCAACTAGTGCTGGTGTTAAATGAGGGACCCCTAGACTTGGTTCCTGACGACACGTGATCAGCCAGCTTGAAACGCATCACAATCCAGGATAGGTTCACCGGAGCCTGGGATGCGAAATTACGGCAATCTTAATACTTATACAGTGCCCACAGCTAAGTACCCTTTATTTGATGCATCATTTACAGGTCTAATAATAGCGGGGTGATTGTTCGTCAAGCAGCGGGATAACACCTAATAACAGGTGATTAGAATTCAATCTGTAGATATTAATAATTTTGAATATGAATTGAGTAGTTAAATCAATTGCTACTGGTAGTTATTTATCTTGCAGCTCGAGAGACGAATTCCTCATGCTGTCTTCTCCATGTTAACCGTACCATTCGTCAGTGTACCAGACTTGGAGATTAAGAGGACTTCCATGGTTATCTAAAGGAATCTGCTACAAGCTAAGGCTTATTTCTTTTTATCCATTTCCTTGCAATTTGATGTATTCAGAATGTTTGATATTAATGTGTGATTTACTGTAACTCATTACTATGCTCATATTCATGTTCTTCTTTATGTGAATGATATTATATTCAGCATTATTTATAGGATTAGATTATTATTAATTGAATTAGTGAACGAACCACACTGATTCCTGGACGTACTTACCTCCAGTAATAACCCCCCAATGTAGGTGTTTGAGGTTTGTTTCTTTAATAATACAGCCCATTAATTATTCTTATGATCATACTTTCTAGTTATATCCATAGTCACTGGTTTTCTCTAGAATTTTATCTAATGATCTGAAATTCTCAGTTTCCCTCTTTACTTTAAAAGCGGGTGGTCCTTCGTAATTTAATTTACTACTTTAATTATTAATTAATCAGAATCAAGCCCAAATATCCCACATTACGGTCCTTATCGAACCGGATAGGCATTAAATTTATAATTAAAATATTAACCATTAATAACTAATCCTTGTGTGATAGAAGCTAGACTAACTATTTAATTAATTGTGTCAACTAACATTGTAACACATTAGTTAGCCTAGATCACACTAACATATTGCTACTTTTACCTCATGTATAAAGTGGCTTTAGTGGGTCATAGCCAATTACCCACAACACTTAGACCTATACCTCACACCGAGGTGAGAATTTTTAGGTCACCAGGAGCAACAGCTCATAACTTTTACAACAACACCACCCTAACACCTGCGTTAGAGTGGCCTCACCATCTAACCATTATATACTTAGGTGGCATTGACATCCACCCCACTCGTCATCCAGCTGAGGTGATCAAACACCTCAAAAACATAATTTCTTCTTTCAAGCTCATCAGTGAATCAGTAGTATTCACATTAGTGGAACCTCGCCAACCAAGCCAAGATAATCGTTGGGGAGTAACTCCGGAATACTACCTGAGAGCTGCTAAGTACATAAATTTCAGGCTGAAAAAACGAGTGAGATTGGATGCCACATATATCCAATTTACAGCCAGACCTTACAGACAGAACCTGACCAGAGACGGTGTACATTTGTCAGGGGAATCTAGGTTGCATGTGGTTGACAAGTTAATTAACACCATCAACCATCACAAAAGGCTGTGGCTAGCAAGCCAAACTTAACTGTACATAATTGTTCACCTGTGTGTGCAAGAGCACTCTTATAAAACAAAAAACCCAAAAATACAGCACAACTATATTTACCTTATTGCACCACAATAATCTTTACCCATGTTATTAGGTAGAATTTAGGCTGAGATTGTGCTGTATTTGGTACAAGCCCAGACTAAATAAATTTATAGTTCTTAGTTAAGAATTATTACGACTAGATCTAAAACTAGTCAGTGTTGTATATATTACATTATCTGTGCTGACCCTCTATAGGGTGGGATAAATTTTTGAGATAACTCTGATTGGAGTGTCTCCATAATATTTCTCTTGTATGCATTATTTTGTGTATCTATTTTGTGTATTGCTGGATTATCTCCATTAACTCTGATGGTGATAAGGATGAGCTAACCGGACGAGAACTAATGGTGGAGTTCAGACAGTGCACAAAATATCTAGCTATTTGTTGTTAGGTAGGTAGGTACATTCAACCTCAAGTGAGGTAAACCATAAAGTAGTCACCTTAATTTAGGCTACAATTAATGTTACCTGTTCACTAATGAACAAGTATCCAAGCTTCATTAGTAATACATACCCTAACACTGTGAAGTTTGAACCTAAGCCCAACATGGCTACTCCTGAACAATTGAGGAGAACCTACATTGGCCTTAAAGGTCACTTGACCAGATTAATTAATAAGGCTGATGACTTAACTAAAGATAATCCCATTGACTCTTATCACTTAGAGTCAACAGTTAGATTGGCTGATCTGAAATTTGATCAAGTCAGAACTGCAGGTCAATCTTATCTTGATCTGCTAAATACTGTAGAAACTGATCCTGAAGTAGCAAGTCAAACTGTAGACGTCATCTCCCAATATGAAGAGGAGACTCATGATAAAATTTTCAGGCTATTAATCTAAATTAGCCAAACAGTCTGGATCCAATGCCAGCAACACTGGGTCTCACTTCAATAATCACTTACCTGAGGTTCGTTTACCTACTCTAGACTTGCCTACCTTTTCAGGATTAGGTACAGAAAATTGGGACAATTTTTGGACTTCCTTTGAAGTTCACATCCATAAGAAACAGTCTCTAGACAAAGTTTCTAAATTTTCATACCTACTCAGTCTTCTCACAGGAGAGGCTAAAAAGGCCATACATAACCTTACTCTTAATGAGAGTAATTATGAGGAAGCTATAAAACTCCTGAAGTTGAACTATTGCAACAAAGAGTTAAGTATAGCTACCCTTTATTATCAATTGCTAGATCTGAATGCACCAAACAGTAGACCAGAGTCACTTCAAAGCTTCAGATTAGAAGTAGAGTCTCTAGTAAAGGCCTTAGGTACCAAGGTTAATATACCTAGTTCTGAATGGTCTATCAAGCTATTGTTACAGAGGAAATTACCTCGAAACGTCTTGACAGAGCTCTGCTCACATTATAATACTGAGTTCCTTACTCTCGATCAGATTTTCGAGGGGTTGAGGATCACAATTAATAGGTTAAAGACTCATGACAAAATTAAACCTGAGTCCAAACCAATTAATACTGATATTTCAGTCAAACCTAAACAGACTCCAAGTAAGTCTAATAAATATAAATCCAAACCTACTCCATCCACCAGGAAAAGAAGTGGAAATGTAGGTACCTACTCAGTATCTCCTTCAGAGATAACTCATGACTTGTCTACTAAAGAGACTAAGTCTATTAATCAAAGAAAGTGTCTGTTCTGCAATCAGGAACACACCACTTACCAATGCTCTGCTTATCCTACGTATAATGCTAGAGTTAAAAGGTTACAGGAATTGCACAAATGCACTAAATGTATTGGTTCTCATGATCCCAAGAAGTGTGCGGTACCACTACGTACTTGCAACCGTTGTAACCAGGGTGTACACCACTACGCCTTATGTAGGAAATCTCCTACACCAACTATGCCCACTGGAGAGAATTTTACTAATTCTACTGCAGTGCAATATTGTAAAGTACATCACGAAGTGAATGTACTTGCTACTGAGTCAGGCAATAGTACTACCTTGCCTACCGCTCAGCTTAAATTAATAAACCGAAGATCTAGAATTAACAGTAGAGGTCTTTTCGACCAAGGTTCACAAAAAACCTTCATCACACAACAGTTGGTAGATGATTTAAATTTAAAACCTACCAAAAGTGTGAAGTTAAACATTTCTGGTTTCCTATCAAATAGTGGACCTCGTGACTACAAGGTAGTTAAATTACTAGTTAGACTAGGATCCTCTGCTAGCCCAATCCATGCGGTGGTAGTGGATAAGATTTCTACGGACCTGCAGGTCACAGGATTACCTCGCACAGCGAGACACCTTAAGCAAAACCGCATGAGGCTAGCGGATTATAAAATAAATTCCGATTGTCTCACAGATATTGGAATATTAATAGGCGCGGATCATTATTACAAGTTTATAACTGGATGCACTAGGCAACATGGTATGAATTTGTTGTCGTCCGCAGGTGGCAAATTGCTCACAGGACCCGTGCTTTTCAGACAAGGTCCAGCGCCCACAAACCAACAAACCAATAATGTAATTGTGGCGTGACTAGGCTTAGAGCAGTCACCCCTACGCTTCAGGGAAATAGCCGAGGACATTGAGTCTGACCCACCAATACATCGTTTGTGGGATTTAGATACGTTAGGCATCATCCCTGAGCAACCAAGTCCTGATGATACATGGACTTACCAGCAATATCTGGATACAGTTGTCTACTCAAATAAACAATACTGGGTAAGACTTCCATGGAAGTTAGATCATCCCCAACTTCCAGTGAATTATTTTATGGCAGCCTCACAATTGCGGTCTCAATTAACACGACTGCAGAAGCAGCCAGAAAAACTAACCATGTATCACCAACTTATCCAACAACAACTTAACAATAAGTTCATTGAAGTTGTTGAACACGATGACCGAAAAACAGGTCATTATTTACCTCACCATGCTGTGGTGAAAGACTCACTGACAACACCTATTCGTATTGTCTTTAATTGCAGTGCTAAAGTAAAGCCTAATAGTGTGTCTCTAAATGAATGTCTCCAAACGGGACCTAGCCTAACACAAAGGCTACATGACGTGTTGTTACGATTTCGCACAGGCATTTTTGCCTATAATGCTGACATCAGCAAAGCCTTTCTCCGAGTAGGATTGCAGGAGGAAGATCGTGACTACACAAAATTCCTCTGGTACAAGGATCCACTGGATCCTAACAGTGATATAATCACCTATCGGTTCGCCTCTGTATTATTTGGTGCTACGTCCTCACCGTTTCTTTTGCAAGCAACATTAGACACGCATTTGAGGAAATCAGACAGCCCTTATAAGGCAACCATTAGCGACAACTTATATGTCGACAATTTCCAGGGGACAACTTATGATCAAGCTGATCTGGTAGAAATCTACCATGAGGCTAACCGTGAACTGTTAGGAGCTAATATGCCTCTACAGTCATGGGCCTCAAATAATAAACTGCTTAACCAGTTAATTGAGAAAGAATTTCCCGATTATCAGGTACCCAGTAAATTAAAGGTTCTAGGCGTGGAATGGAACACCAACACTGACGAGATGAATGTCAAGTCAGTGCAAACTGATAACTCAACCCTTACCATGAGAACACTGCTCTCATTTGTCAGTCAACCATTTGACCCTTTAGGCCTACTTAGTCCTATATTAATAAGGGACAAACTCCTAATGCAGGAGTGCTGGCAACAACATATGGGATGGGATAATCCGTTACCAAGTGAGTTACAAGCCAAATGGCAAATACTCTCAACGGATTTTAATCAGTTAGGTGTTTTGAAATTTCCACGTAATGCTTCAGGACCAAACTTACCCACCAATTTGCACGTTTTTTGCGATGCCTCTGGCAAAGCATATGGCGCAGCAGCCTATTTAGTTAACAGTGCTCAATCAATTTTACTCACATCAAAAGCAAGAGTTGCTCCCATCAAGAAGAGATCCTTACCTCAGATGGAGTTGACTGCATTGCTAGTGGGAGTAAGATTGGCCCATTGCCTGGCAAAGACACTCAGTAATATCCACTTTGGTGAGATTGTGGTGTGGTCAGACAACGAGGCAGTCTTACAATGGGTAAGAAACAATAACAACAAAACTCCTTACGTCAGTAATCGCGTCAGGGAGATTCATGATTTATCCGCAGGTTATAAGTTTAGACATGTTCCTACTAAGGACAATCCTGCAGATTATTTATCAAGAGGATTGACATTAAAACAACTTGTCAAATCTTCGCTGTGGTTCAATGGACCTTCATGGCTTGTTGGTGGTCAGTGGCCCAAACAAAAGCCACAAGTCATAGTGACCAGTATCGCCACTCCTATGAAGGACCCAGAGCCTCAGCGAACATTAGCCATTGATCCTCATCATTATTCCTATTCGTTTGCCTTGTTCGGGGTAGAAGGTAGACACAGTAGTCGCTTCTGTATATATTTATTGACTGACATAGCAAGGTATATATCTGCCTAGCCGAGGTCCTTCTACTCTGAGTCTGTGAGGATAACTGAGGCTGCTGGGAGCATGGCTGATGCTCCTCTGTCTGGCATGACGTCAGAGGCCTACTTGCCTGTGATTGGTTACATTTCAACTGACAGAATTTGAGTATAACACCGCTCGGACACGCTACCAAGTCGACGTCCCTTGTCGACAAGCTCTGGCTAGCTATATAGTTACAATGATACTGAAAGGACCTCGGTGGCATTCAATAATGGCTTACATGTGAAATTTGCATAATAAAACATTGAAAGAAGATCAGGTGTGCGTAATACTAACAACTCGGCATATATGCACCAAAAAAAAAAAATTCATCATAATAGGTGAAAATCATGGTAACAATTAATGCTTTGACTAAACCAGAGTATTAAGAACATGTGTATGTCTACTGATCAGATATGAACAATACAACTCAAGGTATTGCCTAAACAAAATTATTAACATGTGTCAATGGCATGTGCTTGAAAACCATACAAAATTAAACAATTATTACATTAATAGAACATAGTTCTGACCTAACAACCACAATTGAATTTCAAGATAGATAATGATTTTTTTTTTTTTTTTTTTTTTTTTCTGAAATAATACAATATATTTACAAGACCAATGTACAAAATATATAATGTGCAATATATTTACAAGCATATACAAGACCTGGATCAAGAAGACTAACATCTGCGTGATAGCAGTCAGGATTCACTGGCCTCAATGTGGTTGCTAGAACAATAATAACTCCTATGACAAGCACTGTAAAAATACAAATGGTAGTAGACTTAACAATGGCATCTAATTTATAACCAAATAAAGTTAAAACTATACATTATATATAATGGTAATAATAAGACACATGTGGTAGAAATACTGCAAATGAGTTTTTTTTTTTTTTTTTTCAAAACAACATAATAACTGCAGAGTGCACTCAATTATAAATTCTGCGGATATCTACACCTAGCTCATCCAGAGCACTATACAACTCTGGCTCTGACTGAAGGTCCGGAACAGGTGAAACTTCATGCGACAAACTATCATCTTGAGAGATATCCTCGTTAACATCTAGCCAATGGACATGTGGTGAGTGCACGGTTGAAACGAGAGGTCTAGATCTAAGATTATAATTGCTAGTATGGGGTTGCTGAACATCAAGTGGTCTGTCAACCACAGAAGGTGGTGTCCGAGTAGGAGTATCTGTCTGGGTAAGTTCATTGTCATCTTCCTCATCAAGGGGGATTTGCCAGAATCCCTGCAACAAATCTAACGTTGAGAATACTTTGTTTCGACCAATACTTTGCAACAAATCATTTAGAACTGGAAGTGGGAAACGATCAGGTATTGTTACTCTGTTAAGCTTGCGATAATCGATTACAGGTCTCCAAGTCCCATCTCGCTTTGGTACAAGAATCAATGGAGCGTTCCATGGCGAATTACTCGATTCAATTACATCACTCTGTAACATTTCTTCTACAAGTCTATCTGCTTCTGCTCTCTGAGAATGGGGAAGACGGTAAGCTGGTACATAAATAGGCGTAGTTCCTTGTTCAAGGGGAATTTTATGTGTAATGAGAGGAGTGAGACCTAATTTTTCTCCTGGTAGAGCAACAACAGCTCTATTCCTGTTCAAAATTTCCAAAAGCTGAGCCACAGAGTCAGGAAAATCAGTAGGACTGAGGTGTTGCGCTTGCACCTCGGGCTGAGATCCCTGTTCTCCTGGTGTGAGTGTACAAACAGTATGATCCATGGAGACATCATCCACAACTCGCACCGGTAACGAGTAATGGGCAAAATCTACAACATGGGTACCAGACTGGAGATGGATATCGGCATTACTTGTGTTTGCGATAAAAAGTGTGACAGTACCATCCTGCACTGTGTGCCAGGAGGGTTCAACAAATGTACCATTCACTTTACATGTTTCACTTTCCGCAATCACATCCGACAACTCAGGCACTCCCTGAACCTTAACTCTTATTCTGGTGAGAGAATGAGGGTGTAGCACAGTGTCAGTAGCCATGGAACCACTGGCTTCAGAGATGGAAGCTGCCAGGCGAGCGAGACAACGAGAATCCGTTAGGGCGTCCCCTTCCAGAAAGTCCCGATACTCATTCTCCTTAACAACTGCACAACTACTATGCTTCAATCGAGTGCCTGTTTTCTCGGGTATGCTACCACGACAATGATCTGACAAACCTACGCTAGCAAGGCGGGTGTCAACAAAATTAACGTAATCTGATTGAAGATTGAACTCGTGGCCCTGTCGATACATGCTACACAAGGGTATGACATGGTCTTTGATACTTATGTTCCAACGATGGGGAAACAATGCAATATTTTCATCAATCATGGTGTACAGACCTAAGAGAATGTCTCCAGGAAAATGAATAATGTCAACAACTAAACATGTTATAGACAATGTGACATCATTGAACTTGAGTGGGAGGTCAATTTCACCCTGAACTTTTACTTTATTTCCTGAAATACCACTTAGAAAAGGTATGTGTGACTGTTTTAAAATAGTAGGGTGCATACTTTCAATGTCTCTAAGAGCCGAGGGCTTGACAATATTAATTTTTGCACCTGAGTCAAGAAAAACTTTTAAAACTCTACCATGTACAATGGCTGATACAAGGGGACCATCACTTGAGACTGGACAAGTTACTACTTTTGACTTATATTGTCTGGGATATCTGCGTCTTGTTTGTGTCAAATTTACTGTGGATCCGTCAACATCTACAACTGGTCTAGAGTCAGTGTCCTCCTCTGTCAAGTGTCCAAATATATTTTGGGTAGCTACTGAATACACAGGGAGGGCACTAGGATTGGCTAGCTTGAATTGGTTAGCGGATGGCCTTGGGGGTTTCCCGACGACATGGAGTGAACATTCTGAGCTCCAGCATTCTGTGACTGAGCATTATAATTTGAAGTTGCATTATAGCTGGGCTGGGAGTTGTAATTACGAGAGTTCTGATAATGTCTTGGACGCTGTGAGCCTCACCAAGACTGACCATGGGAGTTACGAGGTGGAGATGTCCTTTGCCTAGCTCTACAATCCGCAGTGTGGTGACCAACTTGTTTATGGTACGTGCAATATGGAAGCCTAGAATGATTAGATTGATGAGGGGGCCGAGAGAATTGTCTAGGAGGTGATGATCTAGGGGCGGACCAACAGTCCCGTGCAAGGTGGTTACTCTTACCACAATGCCAACATGAGGGAGTGGATGGTTGTGGACTATGGCGTTTCGGCATTTTATGAGGCGGCGAATTTAACTGGGGGCTACGAGCATGGGTACGCTTCTGCGACCAAGAGTTTTGAGAATTTGTGGGAGGATGCTGAGAGCTTGTAACTACATTTACAGCATCAGAGGGTGGCAACAGTTGAGCACTTCGGGGAGCTAGTTTATCTGCGGCATTGTTAATAGCCTCAAATACTTCACCAATTTCATGTTTAACACCAAAATTTTGTTGCTCAACGATTGGTTTTGTATGCTCGGGGGCAAAATGCATTAAAGTACCAAATGCTATCATTTTGGCCATAGCCTCAGGGGACAGATTATTGTCTTTATCTAACCAAGTCGAATTATTCATAGCAGAAACTAAGGCATACAGATACTGATCGAGACGGCTAGTAAACGCATTAAACGATTCACCAGGCTGCATGGTGGCATTGGCAATTTTCTTGACTAACCTATATGGGTCAAGGTCTCCTTTATTAACAAAGCGACGGCGAAAGAAATCCTTAAATTCAGGCCAAGACTGGAGGCTAACAATGGCTTTCTCATCAACAACAAAACGTGCATCACCTTTGGTTGTGTCCACGGCTGACCGTGCAATTGCTAAGTATTCGGCATCAGTAGGCTTAGAAAAACGTGCAACAGCTTTCGCTTCAACCTTACTAAACCATGACTCTAATAAGCGGGATTCACCGGCAAAAAGAGGAATAGCCATTTCCTGAGCTGATCTCTGGCCATTGGGACGAGCAACTGTTCCCATTGATTCTGAAGGGGTTTCAACAGTGGTAGGCATTGTCACAGCCGTGGAAGTAATATTTGAACGCAGATTATAATTAAGTGCACCTGGCATCAGAAATAGTATACACAAAAATAAACACACAAAAAAATATCAACTTGGCTAAAGTAAAAAAAAATTGGCAGAAATAAAATTATTAAATTGGGCTAGGCAAGAAAATAATTACGAACAAGCAATTGTAAACTAAATTTAGCAATCTTTCATTAAAAAAGTGACTGGAATTAGATGTATGTAAATTAATTAAACCAGACAAAGCACAGCAATTGAGAATATAAAAACTGGAAGTGCAATTGCAAAATTTCATTAAAAAGATTCAACACAACAAGTGGCAATGCAAGAAATATGTATGTAGCACATAAACTGGACACAGGAATGTATATGACTATGGTAAAAAAATTTAAAATAAAATGCTTAAAGGATAAATTTCAAGTTAGGTCTGGAGAAATATAACAAATTTTCTATGTTCTATTGTCTATGGAAATCTCAAAAACAAATTTCTATTATGCAAAATAAACTGCTAGAAACAATTATTTCTTATTTCTCTCACCTTTGAATTCACCAATGACACTAGTAACAATTAATGAATAATGGAATCAATGCAGGGGATACTGAAATGTCTCAGAGAAACTGTGGGCCTGGAGTACTAAACCGGCTCCAATATTTAACAAGTCACTGAATGGGTAATTCACAGGATATTCTGGATATATTTACGTTAAACCTCATTAAAACATAGCACACGATATCTTAGCTCACAATTACTTAACTCAGGGCTGTACGATTTGCAGTATAACAGCGGCCAACACAAAAACGGTGGCAGGGCTTGTGAAGTGGCACATGTGAGGGTTTGTTTACAATCTGGTTCGACAGCAGCGCTCCTGGCGGCGGTGGCGCGAAACTCAGGGACCCCACACTGTTGATGCTGGAAGTGCGAAGATAAATTCTGACGACTACGATATTGCGACGATGTCGGTGGAGAAACACGATTGGGAGGCAGGAGTTCACACAAAATGATGTAGCAGGGGCTGGTGGCGAGGTGTGAGCTTAGAGGGAGGCGAGGTGTGTGAGCCTGGGGAGGCGACACTAGTCAAACAATTGCAGTCCACCAAATATTCTCAAGGAACAATACAGCACATACGATGATCAGGTGATGCTTGCGACGATGACTGACCACGATTTCAGTAGCTTGAACACTCACAAAGCTTAGATACTGTCAGCTTGGGTGGCGGTGGTGGTGGTGGGTGCACTAGGTGGTTCCCACGTGGTGGCGCGAGGTTCAAAAATGGCTGGCGCGTGAAGCTTCCTTCCTCCTCACTGATGAATGAGCGTTCTCACAGGAAAATATTGACCCTTACTTCTGAAACGTTGGCCTGGAGTAGTGGTTGATGGCAGGACCCCGGTCTGGCACAATATTTGATGCGTGGGTGGCAGGATGGCGGCTTATGGCGGTGGCGGTGGCGGCTGGAACACGAGGCGATGCTGGGTACTTGAACTTTTCTTTCCAGAAAAAAAAAATTCTGGATCCCACTGCTGCTACCAGTATTCGTTTGCCTTGTTCGGGGTAGAAGGTAGACACAGTAGTCGCTTCTGTATATATTTATTGACTGACATAGCAAGGTATATATCTGCCTAGCCGAGGTCCTTCTACTCTGAGTCTGTGAGGATAACTGAGGCTGCTGGGAGCATGGCTGATGCTCCTCTGTCTGGCATGACGTCAGAGGCCTACTTGCCTGTGATTGGTTACATTTCAACTGACAGAATTTGAGTATAACATTCCAACTTAAGCAAATTGTTACGAGTGACTGCACATGTGTTTGATTTCCTCTCTAAAGTAGGAATTCGACACAAATTTCCCAATCCTGTTCACTATTGGATTAAGCAGGCGCAGCAAGAGACTTACGGAAGCGAATTTGAGAATCTTCCGGATAAACTCACTAAGTCTCTGGGCATCTGGTACGATGTCAACACTCATAACATACTACGATGTGGAGGACGTTTGCTACATGCAAAGATTGACTTAGACACTAAGAACCCAATCCTTTTACCTCGCCACCACATCATAACTAAACTTTTTGTCTTACATCACCATCAATATGGTACCCTACATGGTGGAGTTTTAGATACTCTCACCGACCTTAGACAAAAGTACTGGCTTCCTCAAGGTCGTCAGACTGTTAAGACCATTATTAAATCTTGTGTAGTCTGTAAGAGATACGACGCTAGAGTCTGTCCTTACCCAGGACCTCCCCCACTCCCAGAAGAGCGAGTAGTTCATCTTCGTCCATTCGAAACCACTGGAGTAGATTATACAGGAGCCTTACTCCTCACTGGTAACCCAGATAATATACCAGTGAAGGCGTACATTTGTCTCTTTACCTGTGCTACAACCAGAGGCGTGCACTTAGAGGTCACCCCAGACATGAGTGCTGAAGCTTTCATTCAAGCTTTCCGCAGATTTGCTGCCCGTCGATCATGTCCTAGATTAATGATATCAGACAACGGATCTAATTTTGTGGCAGGAGAAAGTTGTTTGCGAGAAGTCTGGAACCACCCTGAAGTGCAATCAGTCTTACAAAGAAGACAATATCACTGGAAATTCATAGCACCAAGAGCCCCTTGGCAAGGTGGGTTCTATGAGCGAATGGTAGGCACAGTCAAAAGGTGTCTAAGGAAAACGTTACACCGACAAAAGGTCAGTTACTCAGAACTCCAAACTATTGTTGTGGAAATCGAGGCGCGAGTCAATAACCGCCCGATCACCTACCTGTCTGATGATTACACCCAGAGAGAGCCACTGAGCCCCTCTCACTTGATCCATGGAGGTCTACTGAGCCCCCTCATCCCCTTAGACGAAGAGGACCCTGTAGACCCGTCCCATGTGACCAGAGGAGACTTGGTGGAAAGCTACCAGCATCATTCTAGAGTTATTAACAGGTGGAATGAGGTGTGGACTCGAGAATACCTCACAGCTCTACGAGAGTACCACTACGGAGCTTCGAGTCCTTACAATAAGGTACAATTAAAACCTGGAGACCTTGTACTAGTCGGCAGTGATGGACCAAGGTCCGAGTGGCCTATAGGAAAAATTGTCACCATTCACCCAGATCGACAAAGTGTCCTCAGAGTGGTTAAAGTCTTATGCAGAGGCAACACTACTCTAAAAACTTTAGAGAAGCTGGTTCCCCTTGAACTGACTGAACAAGAATATCAGCCAGATCCAGTTTCCCCAGTAATTTCAGAGGACAATGAATTTGTTCCTCCAAGCAACCGCCCCACTAGAGCTGCAGCTCAACAATGTAGGCGGAATTTGCGAGCCTATTACAACTCTGAAGAAGAATAATTTCCTTCACTTCCCACTAAGAAAACTGTGATGATACTACGACGTGATATCACGTAACGAAACATTACACGTCACTGTGACCCAAGATATCGCATCACTGTAGATTCTGTTAGTTTAAATTGGGAGAGTTAAATTTTATAAACATTGTGTAGGCTACAAACAACATGTTTCAGTTGACATGTAAATAGCAAGACTCAAATTCTTGTAAGTCCTTGATAAATCCGGGACGTCCGTTATGTGTGTACTAACATACTAATATACTAATGTATTAATCTTAATATCACTTCGGGATAGGTCAGTACAACACAGTACACTGCGACCCTGGGATTCCCCCCCCACGGAGTTATGTTGGATATTTCCAACATCGAATACAGCATTGTTGTATTCTCATTACTTATTACTAACCATACTTAATATTGTAGTAAGTAAAATTAACAACTCGTAGAATTCTCATGTACTAATAATTCATCTGTGCATTAGGCTAGAATTCTCACGTCACCTGACGCCAGTATTGCGTCAGATTTCTTTACAGTAAAACACATTATATACAATTTGTGTGAGAATTAAATACGATTCTCCATAATTAAAGCATTCTGTATGACAACTGATTGCAGACGAATTGTTCTCTAACTAAAAGCCGAATACAGCGTTAGAATCATAGCGTCTACCTCGCGATAGAGTTAACGTCATCAATGAATGTCATGGGGAGACATTAATTCCTCTCCCTTATATATTTACTATTCTTAAATCGGTAAATAATAATATTTCGTTCCTCTAAATAATAAACCCGTCCAGTCTTTAGAGTTTCAAGCGCGAATGCGAGAAATATTAATGTTCGTGACAATAATTTGTGTTATGAACGTCGACTCGGCGTGGGTTGGAGGGACGCCATCCCCCTCAGTACGCGGACACGTGCAGAGTCGAAAGGAGGCAGAACTGTGCTTACCGTACTCATAAAAGACGCCATTGCCCAGCAAATTGGCCAGGTGTTATTCATCCTCAGATGAAAGCCGCCACTGTGAGGCGTGAACGACCTTGCAGATAATATCTTCAACTAGTGCTGGTGTTAAATGAGGGACCCCTAGACTTGGTTCCTGACGACACGTGATCAGCCAGCTTGAAACGCATCACAATCCAGGATAGGTTCACCGGAGCCTGGGATGCGAAATTACGGCAATCTTAATACTTATACAGTGCCCACAGCTAAGTACCCTTTATTTGATGCATCATTTACAGGTCTAATAATAGCGGGGTGATTGTTCGTCAAGCAGCGGGATAACACCTAATAACAGGTGATTAGAATTCAATCTGTAGATATTAATAATTTTGAATATGAATTGAGTAGTTAAATCAATTGCTACTGGTAGTTATTTATCTTGCAGCTCGAGAGACGAATTCCTCATGCTGTCTTCTCCATGTTAACCGTACCATTCGTCAGTGTACCAGACTTGGAGATTAAGAGGACTTCCATGGTTATCTAAAGGAATCTGCTACAAGCTAAGGCTTATTTCTTTTTATCCATTTCCTTGCAATTTGATGTATTCAGAATGTTTGATATTAATGTGTGATTTACTGTAACTCATTACTATGCTCATATTCATGTTCTTCTTTATGTGAATGATATTATATTCAGCATTATTTATAGGATTAGATTATTATTAATTGAATTAGTGAACGAACCACACTGATTCCTGGACGTACTTACCTCCAGTAATAACCCCCCAATGTAGGTGTTTGAGGTTTGTTTCTTTAATAATACAGCCCATTAATTATTCTTATGATCATACTTTCTAGTTATATCCATAGTCACTGGTTTTCTCTAGAATTTTATCTAATGATCTGAAATTCTCAGTTTCCCTCTTTACTTTAAAAGCGGGTGGTCCTTCGTAATTTAATTTACTACTTTAATTATTAATTAATCAGAATCAAGCCCAAATATCCCACAAGTACCTTTAGGTTAGCTCTTCTATATCACCCTAGGATGGTATAGACACTAATTAATCACTCAAAGGTGTAATGATTATAAGTAAATTATTATATACACAACTCAACTCGAGTTGATAAAATTTACACCCAAAATAGGGTCTACACCATTCATTAATGGTGCTATGTTGTTCAATATAGTACAACTATGGTAATAATGGGACTAGGATGAACAATAAATAGTTCAACTAGTCAATAGTAATATCCTACCCTGTTGTGGGTTCGCAATTGGTAAATATTATATTGTGAACACTAGTGCAATATATATTAAATAATTCTCTATTTTGGAGAAATAATATACACAATTATTGATAATAGCCTCTTAATTAGCCTCTATGAAACTTCTAATAGTATCAAGAAGTATTAAATATTATTAGTGACCTCGTGAAATAAAGTCCACAAAATTCGTGGATAATCTCTCGCGAAATTTAACACCACAAAATCCGTGAACAATCTCGCGAAGACACAGCCACTAATTTGGCTGGCTTCAATATTAGCGCTGTCATTTCACGAAATAACACGCCACCAAATATCTGTGGGTGACCCAGAAACCGCTGATGAGGCTGAACTGAACTGAGGGGGGCTCCTGAGCTCGCACGAGGCAACGCTGTCGTCTTTGACTGCTGGTTTTGTATAAATCACACTGCACTAGTATATTTAATGAATCCACTGGTTAACTGGTTCATCTGGTACTAAGATGACCAAATAATCTGTCATCCGACTCACAGATGACCAATAATGTGGGTTCAAAGGACCAAATATTCCGGTTCTGAAGATCCAAATAATGTGGGAACCGACCTGTGAGATTTATATTTATTTAATTTATATGAATTTATATTTACGTTAATTTATATACTTCGATAGCAATTTGTATGATGTTAAGTGGACTGTATTTCTGCAATAATCTCACAAATCGATCCTCTACACATTAGGGCGGTTTATATTAAATTTATATATATGCAGCCAATCAAACTACGGTATTAACTACTCATTAGTGCACATTGAAGAGGTTCCTTATGTTATTGTACAGCAGGCCTTAATCCACTAGGTATAACCAGGATGTAGATACCAAATTATCCTCTCTGAGGTAGCTTCCATCACCCAGTAACTGGTACACAAAGCATGCTTCCTCATCTTGACCTGTCAAAAGGGCGCTAGCTATGAAGCCAGAATCCTAATATATGACAGCTATATCAGAGAAAACACTGTACAAGGAACCATAAAGACCTAGGCTTAATTACCTTTTATTAAGAGGCAGTTCGTATTCTAACCGACTCGCCCCTATCTAATGACATTAATGGCCATAAATGATAGATAAATGGGTTTCAGCAGAACACTTAACTTGTATTTGTTGACAGCGTGTTGATGATGGTACACCTTTGGCTTCCATAACACTTCGTCCAAGTAAAATTAACAGGGGCCGAATTGCTCCCGTGCCTCTGGTCTAAGTACAATAACAATGGCTGACCACTCCCTCAACTGACGCTACTGGCCTACATTGTTCAGATGACAGTAAGTGATAGAAGGGTCACATTTACTCTATTTTAATTCTGATAATTAAGTTAATTTATATGAGATGTTTTTATGATGGTAAAGTCCAAAGACTAATGTATTTAAGAATAATTCCCACCATAATAGGTGGTGAATTTATAATAGTATGTGGTAATGATATCCCGTTTTCTATAGACGGAAATTCCACTATAAGTTACATTTTCTATGGGTTAACTTGTTTATACAACACAGCAATATTATCTATCTGTATGATATTATTAAATGGTGTCGGATTTTCCGACAGCAATATTGAAAAAATGTTTTACAGTAAACTATACTCTCAAACTATATTTTGCTATAAGAAACTTGAATGTTATATGCCATTCTGAAACCATGATGAATAAAATTACAATTGGTTACATATTAATATTTTGACACCAAATTTGAAAATGTGATTTTTTTATTTACTTTTTTTTTAGCTTTTTTTCTGTTCATGTTATGATGTTGAACCATTCGGAAAAAATTGGAGCATTTACCACGAAGATACTATTGACAAAAAATTGTGTGTGAGGAAGTTTTTGTACACAAGCACCAGGGGTCCCTCAATTGTCAAATTGGTACTTATTAAAAATGGAAAAGAATCGATTTATTTATTTCCAAACAAAATTCTAGTGGTGTCAATGACTAATTATACTATAGCTCGTGCTACATGGACACTTCTTTCTGAGTAGCTGAATCTAAAACAACAGACAAATTGTGATTCATCATCTACATGGTTGTTTGGTGTTGTCATAAGTGTAGTGTGTGGGGGTGACATCACATATATTGTGCACTGTATGCTACAATGAATATGTTTCAGTGTGACTTAAACTTGGTCCCTTTTTTTTTTCATTGTTTTGCGCCCTTGTAAGCATTGTGTATTGAGAGACACCATATTTGATGTCTATAATGGTAGTTTGTTATCATAGGTGTTTTGAAACATGTCACACATTAAGTGTATTGCAATCGTTTGATGCCATAATTGAAATGTGTTTTGGGACACTATTTGAATTCTGAAACACCTTAACTTGTGTGTTATATGTTCAATACGTGACGTAGTGTTATGTGTCATACATGTAGAGTATTGCGTGATACCATAAATGTATTATGTTGTGTGTCACTCTACATGTTCTGTAATGTGTCACTTGAACAATTAAGTAATTTGCTTGCTCATATACATAGTGAATTATATAGCGAAATATATGTAATATGTTGCACTACAGTATGATTATTACTGAGTGCAAATTTTTATGAATAATAAATGTTGAATATTTATTGTCTCTTAGACAGGCGGGGGAACTTTGACACCATTAGTACTACATATTGTATTATAAAATTATTATATTTTATTACACATAAGTTTGCTGTGTTGTGTGACATGAGTGTTGTATAATGTTGGGATGCTTAAGTGTGATCCTTACCAAACTTATCTGTAGCGTTGACGTCTGCTCCAGCGTTGAGGAGGTTCGTCACAGTGTTGTCGTGACCACCTGCAGCTGCCCTGTGAAGGGCTGGCAAGCCTGCCAACAGATACCACAATTGTTATTATTCATGAACCATCATGATTCTAGAGGTTTCTGGAAAGTTTTGAATTAAACCTTCCTTGATGAACCACTTGTATACCACTGAAGTGAAATACCAACTCTAAATATTATGCAAATCGATTTTTCATTGTAAGATTAATTGAGGAATATTGGGTTAAAAAAAATTCAGATAAGATTACAATTAAAGATGTCCAACATCCCATCAGTTCTTATTTGATAACTTATTGCTCATAACGAATGAGCCAGTGGTGGTATTATGTAAATCAATTAAAAACTTTATTTGAAAATGGTAGCATATATTTTTAAAAAGTAAACATGAAAATTACAGTACATTAGTTATACAAGAAAAAACAGTAACAGAACAGCAAGTAGATATTGCCATTACCTGGATCAGGAACTAAACTGGAAACATATACAAATCTACACTACACTACGTACAGAATTAACAATAGCGTGATATATCAAATGAACAAAGTCACAAGGGCCATGATGAGGGTTCGAACATATGCCCGGGATGATCCCAGACGTGCCTTAGTCGACTTTTTTATGTCTTTGAGAAGCTGCAGGAGCCGTGTGAGGGCAGTATCACTCCCAGTTGCAATTCTTATGAGTATGTCGGGGCTCAGTCGACTAAGGCGCATCTGGAATCATGCTGGACGTAGGTTCGAACCCTCATGACGGCCTTTGTGGATTTGTTCATATACCAATCTTTTCAATTGCTGGCAAGACTAAACAGATTGTACAGCAATCTAAATACAAAATTACATTTTAGGCAAAAATTGAGTGACAGTTATCTAAAAATTTCAAAGATGATATATTGTAAAGATAACATATATATCACAAATATAAGGTAATGAGACAATTTATCATAGAACTAATATAAATTAATCATACCATGACATTGAATATATTAGCACAGCCTCAGTTTTAACAACACATTCTGTGCCTATCCTGCCTCAAAATCACTACAAACCCACAGCCCATATAGCCTCGGTCTGACTCTAATTGGACTAAAAATGCCTGCCAGTAATTCATCTTTATGTCACATTGTTTCTTTAATCGTGCCAAGCGGGAGGGGATCTCATCGAGTAAAGATATTCGAACCACACAATAGATGAACTTACTAGGGTGAACCGATAGCTCTAGCCTTGAAATTGACCTTCAATAAGTGTCATACACTATAAAGGCTCGGCAATAAAATATTGGTAATACTAGCCTGAGGCAAGAAAATAATTGTTGCCCTCATTTAACCAAATTAACTATTATTGGAATCTAAAAGTTGCGATTTAACGATACTTGAGGAAGAAAAGAGAAACATTGTTGCCATTATCAGTTAAGTAAGATAACTTATGTAGATGCACTAAACACCACCATTCGTTATTTTACAATGCTTGCTATTTGCATGAGCAACAAGATGTTATCTTCACGAATTAATATTATAGTAATTTATGATATCCTGCTTCACACTAGTTGACATCAAATCATACATGTTACGAGCCTTGCCGTAACCGGTTTTTTTTTAAACTATGATCCTACTCAAGTTCAGAGGTCCCTAACGCTAAAAAAATTGCGTTCCTTGTGGATTTGTTCATTTGATGCATCACGCTATTGTGATTTCTGTGTATATATTCAGTGTGTTGTTGTATTTTAGAAGAAACTGAAGCTGCTAACCATTTAGTTCCATTTAAGCACTCTCGGTCTCAATGTTTAAATTGGATATTAGAAACTTTAGATAGTGTTTTCAACCTGAATGATAGGACCAACAACTAAGAATATATACATCGTTTTCCTTTCAGCCATCGTTGGGATGCAGAAAAAAACGGCCTTTTATCCTACTGGGGGAAGCCCTAATATACACAAATAGCCATCGACTAAATGTACTAATACCCTTTGATAGTAAAAGATTAATTAAATGTAAAATTAAAAAAAATTAAAGTAAATCGATTTTACCACGATGACTCATACTCTAAGTTCGTTAATAACAACTTCATCAACAAAGAATACTGTAAATCCTCAACAACGGCCTCAGTTATTACCCCAGCCGCATGTTGCAGAGTTGAGAACTGCTAACAGAATACATAAAGATTCTTACTGGGGTCCAATAACAACTACTCATGGGCAAAATAATAATAAGAATACAGAAATAGCACCAGAAAAAGTCAATGTCAGGTAAGAAAATTACAAATTGGGCTATTTCTTTTATGTATCTCTCTTTCTTGATTAGTTTTATTAGTCACGTTTTATCTACTAGGAACAAATATATATAAATCATTCTTGTCATTATTAATTGGTATTATAGCGCTTTTATTTATTACATTTATATTAACCTATCATCAATATCAATACAAATCAATTGTTTCTTATGCCCAGAAAATAGCCCCTCCAGCTAAACAACTTATAAATTTATTAAATAATTAAATTTCATGACACTTATTATTTTTGCTTCCTGATTCTCATCAATTTACATTTAAAGTTTCCCCTCCACTTAATAGAAAGTCACCGCTCACGGAATGATATTATTAATAAGAATGGAAAGGCAGTACTTACTGTCAGTACTGAACCCAAACCACCATCATCCATCACAACATGCGGGGAATAAACCAGGCCTGAGAAATGGCAATATATATTATTATACATGTGTGTTGGTTGGTTGGGTGTTGTCGTCGTTGATACTTCTCTACGGACCACCCAACCCACAACTCGGTAGAGTGCTTATACCTCTCTAGGAGATCACCCTTGGCGCTTCTGGCTCTTGGAGAGGAGCTCAACTTCACACGTTTAGGGGATGCAACTCCAACACTTAGCCTCGTTGTCACGTGCACACACCCACTCGAGCCGCTGTGACTCCCCACTCTCTCCTTAGGTGATATGATCTCCTCAATCCCCCTTTGACCTATTAGTATTACCTTCTACCCTGTCCACAGCAGTGGTTCTTGGTTCTTTCTCTCTCTCTCTCCTTCTGTACTATTTCATGGGAAGCCTCACTAGGACAAGGGCAAACACCAGCAAATTGGAACACATTTACTGGACAAAGCACATACACAATACATACACACATATAATAATAATGAATCCTATACTTTATACTATTACAATCAGGTTGCTCTCCAACACCATCAGAACTCAGCTTATCAAGTGGTATCCTATTTTCTGATTCACCACCTGATACTATCTACCTCTTCAAGTAGATCAAGTGTTAAACTACAATGTTGCTCTATCAGCAAGAGAATATATCTATAAATGTGTATAATGAAAATCAGCATGTGAATGCAATAACATGTATCAGCATAAATGTTCCTTGATACACCTCAATGATCAATCGATCACCCTATCAGTCCTAGAACACATACATCTGTAGGTAATCCAGCCTACGATTGTAGCTCTAAACTTCAGTATAAAACACTCCTTGACATAAGAATGCAAACAATCACCCACCTCTCACTGCGTCTTGCACGCTAATGACAACCAAACACTCGATTACCTCCCTACAAGTAATCATTCAGAACTTCCCTTCCACATCTGGAAGTTCACTACCCTGATCTCTTCAAGTTCTTCTGGGTTTCTACCAGGATCCTCTTCAGCTCCTCCAGGCTGCTACCATGAAGTTTTCCTTGAGCAACTATGGTGCTTCACCCTTCTGCTAGGTTCCTCCACAGCTCTCTTGGCTGCTATACCATGAAGTTCCCTCGAGCAACTATGGTGCTTCACTACCTCTAGAGAAGCACGTGACACTCCTCTTCACTGCTTCTCCTCACAGCTCGAGGTCCTCTGCTCCACTACCTTGGAGTCTCATCAATTACTTCATCTGTGCTGGCTTCGAAGTTCTCAGCAACTTCTTCCCCAAAGACAAACCTGCAACCCATCGACACTCCAAAGAAATGTTTCCCCTTTAACACATAAACAAAAATAATCACACAATATGTTTGCCTCCAACCTCTATCTGTCCTCTACATACTGTGAGAGTGGACTCCCCCGTTGGGCGGGTCCATGCTCCACCTCGCCTGGCGGCGGTCCTCACTCACGCTGGGAGGGTCCTACGCCATCAGGAGCCGGGCTCCCTCAGTTGCCTGCCAGCGTTCAGAGGAGACGGATGTCGCTCCGTGTTCCTCCCTCTCCACTCTCTTATTTCAGGCCTTCTGCCTTATTAAACATGTCTAACTTATCAATAAACATTGCTACTGTCGCTGGGCACACGACTAACTACAAGCAATCACTATGAACTGGCGTATATCGTGCTTACCACAGATTATCTGGTCGAGGGCGCTCCTCCCTCTGACGAAGCCTGGTCAGGGCGATTCCACAGCCCACGAAAATGTCTCTGGGCGGTTTAATACTCTCCTCGTCGACCAGGACTTGAGACCACAACGTTCCCAGTTCGATTCTACAGCTGGCACGTCTACACACTTCTCTTCTCTTGGAGATATATCACTAGGGGTTCCCTTCTGACGGGAGCTCAACGGAGCGCGGCTTTCCCCCTGCGATGTCTGGCCTCAAGTGAGGTCAGAACCCTCCAGAAACGGCCTCACGCCTCCAGCAAAATGTCCACATCTCCTAGCCAGTCTTTTATCTGTTTTCTTCTTCACTGCCCATAATCTTAAATTGTTCATCATATCCAACCAGCTATTTTATATCTGTGTTATCGCCTCTATATATCCTAGACCTTCTGGTTAGGTCAGGCTTGCTGAATAACTCTCATGGGGGAGACTCGTTTCTCCTGTAGGCTGAGATCATAACACTCCCCTCCCCTTATTTTTGAGAGTTATTCCAGTGGCAAAGCTCGGGATAATACATCTGCCACCACACTGTCTCGTTCTTCAACCGATATACTCCCTTAGGAGTCTACAATTAGTTTGTTGCTCCTTGCAACATCCGTCTCACAACTCTCCATAAACATGCTCTTCTCGCAAACGATCTGACTTATCTGGCACCTCTTGGCTAGGCTGTCCTCCTTGGATGCCTGCACTCCATCGGTCCACTCTAGTTATTGTTTCCACCCTCCGTTTCCTCGTCTTCTTCTCTTCACGTCCAGAGTCAGACAACTACTATCTGTACCTCCTCTGTCGTCTTCACACTTCTATCTACTGCCATTATACTTCCGTCTCCTGTCATCATACTTCACTCTCTCGTCTTCACCGACGATCCTCCCTTTCGGCTCCTCATTTATCCGAGACCTCATCGTGTTTGACTTCCATCGAGTCCTCGGATTTCTTCTATTCCTCCATGCTTGCATCAACATGCTCTTCCCACACTTCTCACCTCTATACAACTCCCTTTCTTCTCCTTCAACTCTTCCTCGTTCCCTAAAAGTTTCTTCGAGCACTGTACTACACTCAACAGCACTCGACCGTACATGTCGTTTTACCTCTCCTAGTGTGCTCGTAAGCATCTCTCCACACATACTCTCTCTTCTTTCATTTTCTCGGCTATTACTCTTCTTCACTATCTTTTCTCCACGTTTTCTGTGAAACATGTCAACTCCTGACATCTCAAACAACTTAACTCCATTATCCAAATGCCTCTGTGCTCGTGGACAACTTGACGCTCTACTCCCGTCCTGAGTCTGTCCACATCCTTCGTCATTCCTACTCAGCACAGTTGCATTCACCTTCCGACTCTTAATTTCAGCGTGCTGGGCTCCACTCAGGTCTCCTCTCTTCACATGAGTCTTCTTCCCTTTTGACCTCACCGAGACCTCATTTTCCTGGGCTGGACCTTCATCAAATAGCCACGCTATATCTACGTCAATCAAATCTCAATATCAATGAAATATGTCAGATCAAAAATTAACCCAACAGTTAACCCACATAACCCCCGCTTCCCAACCAATCACTCACAACCTTTCCTCACACGGGCTACAAATAACCTCAATATAGACCTCTCTCTACTCCAAAACACGGAAACCCAACTTACTGTTCCCCCTATTCTACCCTGGCTTTAAACAACTCCTAATACAACAATACAACTCGAAGACAACATTCCAAAGTCTGCACCAAACTCAGCCATAGCCTCAGTCTTTCTCTCAACAATGAAAAATTGCTACCCAAATACCACAGCGATTTATACAGATGGATCTCGCATCATCATGAACAACGTACCCTCGGTCACTAGCGCTGTATGGATACCGGAATACCATCTCAAGCAGGGATGGCGGTTACCAAAACCAGCTATCTGTTTTCACAGCTGAATTATATGCCTTATATCAAGCTCTCCAAATAATCACAACATTACCAATCGGGACATATACAATCTGCAATGACTCCAAGAGTGCGATTCAAGCAATTACGTACTCTTGAACAACGTGCAAGGAGTTTGTTTACCCATGTCTTCAACTTCTTCATGAACATCGTTTGAACGGTTATGATACCTCTATCCAATGGGTCCCAGCGCATTGTGGTATTCTCCATAATGAACTAGTAGATCAACTAGCCAAAGCAATGCACAACACACCTCACATTACCCGTCATCCAATTCCCCATGTTGCACGTAAAGGAGCCTTCAAGAATGCCATCACCCAAGATTATTGCGACGAAATGGAAAACGTCATGCTCACCTTTGTACTATGGGTCCATTAAAAAGAAATGGGAAACTTGGAAACATGTCAGATATAAAAGCAGAGAAATTGATATAGCGATGACCAGATTAAGGCTGGGACACACCAAACTAGCAGCACACAGCTCTAAGTACAGAACAGACATCAACGAACTCTGCATCCACTGTCAGGTGCCTGAAACAATCGAGCACTATCTCCTACATTGCTTCCGACATTATAGTGCCAGAGTAAATTTCAAACAAGTACTTATCTCACTTAAAATACCCTTTACCATCGATCATATATTAGGAGGCGGTGACCACTCGTTACAAGAAAAATACCAAATAGTCAAAGCACTGGCTAAATATCTCCAATCGACCAACAAATTGGGTCACATCTGACCCGCGCCACATTTATACCTGGCACCACCAACAGCTAAACACAGAAAACAACTGCCTCGTCGAAACACCAAGGATCAGCTGACGCCATAAACACAACACACCGTCCTACAGTGCGGCAAGTCTCCCTTTAACACATCTCTGTTCTAGTCGCCGCTCCTCTGTCTACAGCACAACGCAACAAGCACTTTTGAAACTCTTATCATCTTCAACATAAACGCCTCTACCAACATCTGTACTGGTGCAGTCATCGGGAGGACAAACCCTTCATGCAAACTGCACCTACTATCAAGAAGAAGAAGAAGATATCTACGTCGATATCTTCTACTGGTTGAATCGACACTGTCTTATATTCTCCAGCGTCTCCCTCGTCGGCCACCTCTGCCTTTATCACTACCGAGACAGGGTACTCAATGGCTTGGCGGCCTCCTGACTCATCTCCTCGGATGTCAGTCAGGTTCGCACTCTCAGGTGTTCCACCCGTGCCGTGGCCTTCTGGGCACTCCTCTGGCACAGTCTCCGCCATGACTCTTGGCAACACCTTTGTCCCGCACAAGTCATTCCCCAGGATCACTTGGACTCCTGAAATAGGTATGTCGGGGCACACTCCCAACATCACCTCTGCCGACACATATTCCGACCTTAGCTAGACAGTACAAACGGGCATGTCACTCTCCTACAATAACCCATATGCTTTCATCTTCCCACTGCCAGCTAATCGTCGATCATTCCCAATCAGGCTTCTCGTAATCAAACTCTGATTAGCTCCGGTATCTCTTAAGATACCAGCTTCTACCTCAGGTTGGCCTCCTATACTGATCCAACCTTTGCTCATGAACGGCCTATATCTTTCGTTCACTAACTTCACCTTCTGTGGTTTGTCTTGGAACACCTTAGCATATTTAGTTCGGGAGTCACACATGGCCAGGGTCACAACTCTTTTGCTCTGCCTACAATCTCGCATCACGTGACCCAATCCGTTACAATTGTAACACCTCACCGGGGAAAAGTCTCTTCTATATGTACCAGAGTAGCTCTGACTCTGCCCACTCGTATTGGAGTTCCTCGGGCCAGATGTACTACTCGTACTCTGTGGAGCTTTACTGGACTCTTGATTCCCTGAATAACGATTAGGTTTCTCGTTTAGCTCCTCCATCTTCACTTTCAGACGAAGTGCGCGACCTACTCTTCTGAGTTTTAGGGTACTTACGTATATCTGCCCATTTATCAAAATTCTTCTCACCCCAGACTCCTCTGGGTCTTTCATAATTTCTTCCTCCCCAGACTCCACTGGGTCTGCAATTGCTGCGTCTTGCCTCGCTTCTCACTCTGTTCCCAGCAAACAATTTTAGGTTGCCACAACATATCTGGAAAGTATTTGAAAGTATTGGAAACGTTTGTTTTATCGTATCAGATACGATATTGTGTGTGGACTTAAATACGTTTCCAAAACTTATAACCAAGACATATGTATCTAACACTAATTTGAGATGTTGTGGCAACTTTACACTCCTAACATGAGTCATTCATAATCCATTCATATACCAATATGAATCTCTTATGAAAGGTTTGAGCCAATAATCTGAACCCTTTTCACATCTTTGTGTTTAAAGTTAAATTTCTTGAAATTAAATTATATTTTATATTATATTATTTTTATTATATTATTATTTTCAAATTAAATATTAAAACCAATTTAAGGGTAAAAAAAAATCTAATAATTTATATTTCTTTTATTATTTACTAACAATTATAATTATTTACTAACGGAGAGAGGGGAGGCTGTACGGCGGAGAGTGGCGACTGTGGCGGACAGTGGCGGCGGTGGCGGATAGTGGCGGCGGGCGGACAGTGGCGGCGGGCGGACAGTGGCGGCGGTGGCGGATAGTGGCGGCGGGCGGACAGTGGCGGCGGTGGCGGATAGTGGCGGCGGGCGGACAGTGGCGGCGGTGTCGGATAGTGGCGGCTGTGGCGGATAGTGGCGGCAGGCGGACCGTGGCGGCTTTGGCGGCGGTGGTGGACAGTGGCGGCGGGCGGACAGTGGCGGCGGCGGGCGGACAGTGGCGGCGGCGGGCGGACAGTGGCGGCGGCGGGCGGACAGTGGCGGCGGCGGGCGGACAGTGGCGGCGGCGGGCGGACAGTGGCGGAGGCGGGCGAACAGTGGCGGCGGCGGGCGGACAGTGGTGGCGGCGGGCGGACAGTGGTGGCGGCCGGCGGACAGTGGTGGCGGCGGGCGGACAGTGGTGGCGGCGGGCGGACAGTGGTGGCGGTGGCAGACAGTGGTGGCGGTGGCGGACAGTGGTGGCGGTGGCGGATAGTGGCAGCGGGAGGACAGTGGCGGCGGGCGGACAGTGGCGGCGGTGGCGGATAGTGGCGGCGGGCGGACAGTGGCGTCGGGCGGACAGTGGCGGCGGTGGCGGATAGTGGTGGCGGGCGGACAGTGGCGGCGGGCGGACAGTGGCGGCGGTGGCGGATAGTGGCGGCGGGCGGACAGTGGCGGCGGGCGGACAGGGCGGCAGCGGGCGGACAGTGGCGGCGGGCGGACAGTGGCGGCGGGAGGACAGTGGCGGCGGTGGCGGATAGTGGCGGCGGGCGGACAGTGGCGGCGGGCGGACAGTGGCGGTGGGCGGACAGTGGCGGATAGTGGCGGCGGGCGGACCGTGGCGGCTTTGGCGGCGGGCGGACAGTGGCGGCGGCGGGCGGACAGTGGCGGCGGCGGGCGGACAGTGGAGGCGGCGGGCGGACAGTGGAGGCGGCGGGCGGACAGTGGTGGCGGCAGGCGGACAGTGGTGGCGGCGGGCGGACAGTGGTGGCGGCGGGCGGACAGTGGTGGCGGTGGCAGTGGTGGCGGTGGCGGACAGTGGCGGACAGTGGCGGCGGTGGCGGACAGTGGCGGCGGTGGCGGACAGTGGCGGCGGTGGCGGACAGTGGCGGCGGTGGCGGACACTGGCGGCTGTGTCTGGCGGTGGTGGCGGGCGGTGGCGGGTGGCGGCGTCTGTGATGAGTGGTGGCGGCTGGCGGTGGTGGGTGGTGGCGGCGGTGGTGGTGGGTGGTGGTGGCGGCGGTGATGGTGGGTGGTGGTGGTGGCGGCGGCGGCTGGTGGTGGTGGGTGGTGGCGGCGGGTGGTGGGTGGTGGCGGCTGTGGTGGGTGGTGGTGGGCGGTGGCGGGCGGTGGCGGGCGGCGGCGGCTGTGATGGGTGGTGACGATCGGCGGTGGGGGGGGCTGGTGGCGGCTGGCGGTGGCGGCTTGCGGTGGCGACTGTGGCAACGAGCGGTGACGGCTGATAGCGGGCGGTGGTGGCGGCTGGTGGCAGGTGGTGGTGGCGGTGGTGGCGGCTGGTGGCAGGTGGTGGTGGCGGTGGGGGCGGCTGGTGGCGGCTGGTGGTGGCGGCGGTGGTGGGTGGTGGTGGTGGTGGTGGGTGGTGGTGGCGGCTGTGGTGGGTGGTGGCGGTGATGTCGGCGGCGGCTGTGGTGGGTGGTGGCGGCGGCGGCGGTGATGGGTGGTGGCGGCGGTGGTGGTGGGTGGTGGTGGCGGCGGCGGCTGGTGGTGGTGGGTGGTGGCGGCGGGTGGCGGTGGTGGGTGGCGGTGGCTGGTGGCGGGTGGCGGCTGGTGGTGGGTGGTGGCGGGTGGCGGCTGGTGGTGGGTGGTGGGTGGTGGCGGCTGGTGGTGGGTGGCGGGTGGCGGCTGGTGGCGGCCAGCTGGGACACACCCTTCACCACTGAAGGTCTGAGCACAACTAACCATGTCTCTCTCACCACCAGAACAGTGTTGCCAGCTCGCGCTCTCAAAATGTTTCCTTCAAAGATTGTATATTATCTTTGAACAACAAGTTTGATTATCAAGGAAATAATGCATATATTATTGTCACATTAATACTGTGCAATATCTTATTACATTCCTGCTAAATAATTATAATTTGAAACAGGACAAAAAATCCAACATATATATAAAAACCAACATTAGAGATCACGAGGCCTAGGCCTCGCCTGTGACCACACATCCTGCCTCCCTGGCCTGCTACCCTCTCACACCTCACACTCTCAACTCACTCTCACTCTCAATCACTCTTACGCACTATTACTCACTCTTACTCTCAATCACTCTTACACACTATTACTCACTCTTACTCTCAATCACTCTTATGCACTATTACTCACTCTTACTCTCAGTCATCCTTACTCACTCTCATACTCACTCTTACTCTGTCACTCTTACTCTCTGTCACTCTTACTCTCTGTCACTCTTACTCTCTGTCACTCATACTCTCTGTCACTCTTACTCTGTCACTCTTACTCTGTCACTCTTACTCTGTCACTCTTACTCTCTGTCACTCTTACTCTCTGTCACTCTTACTCTCTGTCACTCTTACTCTGTCATTCTTACTCACTCTCAGTCACCCTTACCCATTCATACTCACTCTCTCACTCTTACTCTCAATTACTCTTACTCTCAATCACTCTTACTCCCAATCATTCCTACTCCCAATCACTCCTACTCTCAATCACTCCTACTCTCATTCTTACTCTTACTCTTACTCCCAATCACTCTTACTCTCAATCACTCTTATTCTAATTCTTACTCTTACTCTCACTCTTACTCTTACTCCCAATCACTCTTACTCCCAATCACTCTTACTCTCAATCACTCTTACTCTCAATCACTCTTACTCTCATTCTTACTCTTACTCACTCTTACTCTCAATCACTCTTATTCTCATTCTTACTCCTACTCCCAATCACTCTTACTCCCAATCTCTCTTACTCTCAATCACTCTTACTCCCAATCACTCTTACTCTCAATCACTCTTACTCTCAATCACTTTTACTCTCAATCACTCTTACTCTCAATCACTCTTACTCTCACTAACTCTCAATCACTCTTACTCTCACTCTAACTCTCAATCACTCTTACGCACTATTACTCACTCTTTCTCTCAGTCATCCTTACTCACTCTCATACTCACTCTTACTCTGTCACTCTTACTCTGTCACTCTTACTCTCTGTCACTCTTACTCTCTGTCACTCTTACTCTCTGTCACTCTTACTCTCTGTCACTCTTACTCTGTCACTCTTACTCTCTGTCACTCTTACTCTCTGTCACTCTTACTCTCTATCACTCTTACTCTGTCATTCTTACTCTGTCACTCTTACTCACTCTCAGTCACCCTTACCCATTCATACTTACTCTCTCACTCTTACTCTCATACTCTTACTCTCAATTACTCTTACTCTCAATCACTCTTACTCCCAATCACTCCTACTCCCAATCACTCCTACTCTCAATCACTCCTACTCTCATTCTTACTCTTACTCTTACTCCCAATCACTCTTACTCTCAATCACTCTTATTCTCATTCTTACTCTTACTCTCACTCTTACTCTTACTCCCAATCACTCTTACTCCCAATCACTCTTACTCTCAATCACTCTTACTCTCAATCACTCTTACTCTCAATCACTCTTACTCTCATTCTTACTCTTACTCACTCTTACTCTCAATCACTCTTATTCTCATTCTTACTCCTACTCTCACTCTAACTCCTACTCCCAATCACTCTTACTCCCAATCACTCTTACTCTCAATCACTCTTACTCCCAATCACTCTTACTCTCAATCACTCCTACTCTCAATCACTCTTACTCTCAATCACTCTTACTCTCAATCACTCTTACTCTCACTAACTCTCAATCACTCTTACTCTCACTCTAACTCTCAATCACTCTTACTCTCATACTCACCCTTACTCTCAATCACTTTACTCTCACTCTTACTTATTCTGTCACCCTTACTCTCACTCTTACTCACTCTGTCACTCTTACTCACTCTCAGTCACTCTTACTTATACTCACTCTTACTCACACTTACACACTCTCTGGCACTCTCACTCACCTTCAGTCACTCTTACTCACTCTTACCCATTCTCGCTCACTCTTACTCACTCTAGTTAATAAGAACACGCCAATATAAGACAACAAAACGTTTTCAGATTCTTTCTCACCACTTTCCAGCAACTTTTATAATTTATATAAATTATCTTAGGGAATAATACATAAATTATATATTTAAACATGATATTAGTGTTTAGTGGAATGCATAAGGAGTCAAATTGTGTTAAAAAGAGCGATTTTTAGAAAATTTGGAAAACTACTTTTTTCTGTTCATATTATAACTAAATGGATTTTAAAGGTTTCACTCAGCCAATATATATCATTCACAATTTATTAATGAATTTTACAAAAAAACACCATAAATTTTATATTTAAACATGTAAAAACTATTTGTTTTACATTTGGAAGAAAATAATTGTAGAAAAACAATTTATAATTAAACCTTTGTGTTTGGATTTTTTGAGTAAAAGTTTCTCAAAGGCTCTCCTGCACCATTCTCAATGCAAATCATTCCCACACCTATGGGAAGAGATAGGCGAACGTTGTGTAGATGATTTGTGTTTGCTGGGTTCTCCCTTAATTTAAGCTCTTATATGCTTCAGTAATCATATCCGCTCTTTCTGCGGCATCTTTCACCTCCTTTATCCCTGCTTCTTGGATCTTGAACGTTGTTTCGGGATGCATCATCTCCAAGAACTTCTCCATGACCATCAGGTGCTTCAGGTCAGCATAAGATCCAACTCCAGCAGCCTCAATCCACTTCTGGAATCGTCTTTCCAGATCCCTTGCTGTCTCAGCAAACGTACACGCTCCAATTTTGATCATCTCTCTGAAGTGCTTCTTATAAGCTTCTGGGGTTAGCTGAAACGAGCACAATATGCTGCTCTTTACCGTGGCATAATCCTGGCACTCTTCCAGTGACAATTGGGTGTATGCCTCTTTGGCTGCACCGGTCAATCTTAACTGGACCAGCTGGGCCCATTCCTCCTGTGGCCACTCCTTGATGCAGGCTACCTTTTCAAAGTGCTCGAAAAAGCTCTCTGTCTCTTCAGGAACAAACAAGGGAATGTCCTTCTCCCTAACCCTAACATCTTGTGAGTGTGATACCTGGGTGGTGCTCTCTGGCAACCCATGTTCAATCCTTTGCTCAGCCAAGGTTCTATTCGCTTCTATCTGCATTTGTTTTGTTCTCTCTTTTTCTCTTTCGACCTGGGCTTTTTTTTTCAACCTGGGCTTTTTCTTTTTCGACCTCTAGTCTTGCTTTCTCTTTTTCTTTCTCCTGTTCCAACTCCAGTTCTCTTTCTCTGGTTTTTTCTTTTTCTACTTCCAGTCTGGTTTTCTCTTTTTCTACTTCCAGCCTGGTTTTCTCTTTTTCTACTTCCAGCCTGGTTTTTTCTTTTTCCTTCTCGGCTTCATTTTTCATCTGGAGTTCAAATTTCATCTTTTCCAGCTGGAACTGTCTCTCATCACGCTGCATCTGGAGCTCTAACTGGAACCTTTCCAAGCTCCTATTTCGGCTACTCCTGCTACTGCGGCTACTCTTGCTGCTCCTACTCGATCCCTGGGATCTCACTTCATCCTGCCCATCATCCTCCTTTCCACTTTCAGCTCCTTTCTGGGCTCCTTGTTCTGCCTCTTCATTTTTGGCTCTTAACTGCCTCAGGATCTCATCCTTCATCCCAGCTACTTTGGATGCTTTCAACCTAATGCCACATTTTTCTGCTATTTGTTTCAATTGATCCCTCGTGCAACCTTCTAATTCCTCAAGCTTGCCTGACTCCACAAACGCTTGCACCTTATCCATCTTGTCCTGCGAGTCTTCCCAAGAGAGAGAATATACACCTGCGGTCACACAGTTTATTTCAGCAAGGGTGTACAAATCCAATCGTGGACAGGGTGTGGGTGTGTCAGTTCACTCTCCCAGACACAGGCCCCCAATTTATTATAGATGTGTGTTGGTTGGTTGGGTGTTGTCGTCGTTGATTCTTCTCTACGGACAACCCAACCCACAACTCGGTAGAGTGCTTATACCTCACTAGGAGATCACCCTTGGCGCTTCTGGCTCTTGGAGAGGGGCTCAACGTCACACGTTTAGGGGATACGGCTCCAACACTTAGCCTCGTTGTCACGTGCACACACCCACACGAGCCGCTGTGACTCCCCACTCTCTCCGTAGGTGATATGATCTCAATCCCCTTTTGACTTATTAGTATTACCTTCTACCCTGCCCACGGCAGTGGTTCTTGGTTCTTTCTCTCTCTCTCTCCTTCTGTACTATTTCATGGGAAGCCTCACTAGGAAAAGGGCAAACACCAGCAAATTGGAACACATTTACTGGACAAAGCACATACACAATACATACACACATATAATAATAATGAATCCTATACTTTATACTATTACAATCAGGTTGCTCTCCAACACCATCAGAACTCTATCATCAGCTCATCAAGTGGAATCCTATCTTCTGATTCCCCACCTGATACTATCTACCTCTTCAAGTAGATCAAGTGTTATACTACAATGCTGCACTATCAGCAAGAGAATATATCTATAAATGTGTACAATGAAAATCAGCATGTGAATGCAATAACATGTATCAGCATAAATGTTCCTTGATACACCGCAATGATCAATCGATCACTCTATCAGTCCAAGAACACATACATCTGTAGGTAATCCAACCTACGATTGTAACTCTAAACTTCAGTATAAAACACTCCTTGACATAAGAATGCAAACAATCACCCACCTCTCACTGCGTCTTGCACGCTAATGACAACCAAACACTCGATTACCTCCCTACAAGTAATCATTCAGAACTTCCCTTCCACATCTGGAAGTTCACTACCCTGATCTCTTCAAGCTCTTCTGGGTTTCTACCAGGATCCTCTTCAGCTCCTCCAGGCTGCTACCATGAAGTTTTCCTTGCGCAACTACGGTGCTTCACCCTTCTGCTAGGTTCCTCCACAGCTCTCTTGGCTGCTATACCATGAAGTTCCAGCGAGCAACTATGGTGCTTCACTACCTCTACAGAAGCACGTGACACTCCTCTTCACTGCTTCTCCTCACAGCTCGAGGTCCTCTGCTCCACTACCTTGGAGTCTCATCAATTACTTCATCTGTGCTGGCTTCGAAGTTCTCAGCAACTTCTTCCCCAAAAACCAACCTGCAACCCAACCACACTCCAATAAAAATATTTCCCCTTTAACACATAAACAAAAATAATCACACAATATGTTTGCCTCCAACCTCTATCTGTCCTCTAAATACTGTGAGAGTGGACTCCCCCGTTGGGCGGGTCCATGCTCCACCTCGCCTGGCGGCGGTCCTCACTCACGCTGGGAGGGTCCTCCACCATCAGGAGCCGGGCTCCCTCAGTTGCCTGCCAGCGCTCAGAGGAGACGGATGTCGCTCCATGTTCCTCCCTCTCCACTCTCTTATTTCAGGCCTTCTGCCTTATTAAAACATGTCTAACTTATCAATAAACATTACTACTGTCGCTGGGCACATGACCAACTACAAGCAATCACTATGAACTGGCGTATATCGTGTTTACCACAGATTATCTGGTCGAGGGCGCTCCTCCCTCTGACGTAGCCTGGTCAGGGCGATTCCACAGCCCACGAAAATGTCTCTGGGCGGTTTAATACTCTCCTCGTCGACAAAGACTTGAAACCACAACGTTCCCAGCTCGATTCTACAGCTGGCACGTCTACACACTTCTCTTCTCTTTGAGATATATCACTAGGGGTTCCTTTCTGACGGGAGCTCAACGGAGCACGGCTTTCCCCCTGCGATGTCTGGCCTCAAGTGAGGTCAAAGCCCTCCAGAAACGAGCCTCACGCCTCCAGCAAAATGTCCACATCTCCTAGCCAGTCATTTATCTGTTATCTTCTTCACTTCCCATAATCTTAAATTGTTCATCATATCCAACCAGCTATTTTACATCTGTGTTATCGACTCTATATATCCTAGACCTTCTGGTTAGGTCAGGCTTGCTGAATAACTCTCAAGGAGGAGACTCGTTTCTCCTGCAGGGTGAGATCATAACAATATCCACCTAATATACGAGTTGTGAATACAGCGCATACAGCGACCTGACTCCAGCATGTACCATAAAAGTTTAAAAATGAACAAGGATAATTTAAACAATTATTTTATGGTGTTTAAGGTTTATCTGAATAATCCAACCATTTTGCTAGAAATTACCTACTAAAAATTATCTATTAGATTAAGGAACTCCCCAAAATGCTGTGCATACTAGTGACTTTATAAAAACGTAAACACATCATGCTATGTACTCTCATAAACCCAATGTAACTTATTGTATATATATAAATAAATAAATCAATAAATTATATATGACAATAATCCTTTAACTATTGACATTGCCATTGGCTTATATCCCAATAAAAACATCAACAAATATTTGTATCCACCACTCTTTAAAAAAGTACTTTATAATTGGATGAAAATAAAGATTTAACAAGTAAATCATTTAACATAACTAAATCACTAATTTATGTTCTTAACATAATATAATAATAATATTTCAAATAAATCAATTGGAAACAATATTTTTAAAATAAAGAAAATCACTCGGTCAATTAGGCAAATCGGGTCTTGCATAGTAGGACGAGAAGTGCATTCTGGCTACTAGGTACGACATATATATATATATATATATATATATATATATATATATATATATATATATATATATATATATATATATATATATATATATATGTATATATATATATATATATATATATATATATATATAAATATATATATATATATCTATATATATATATACATATATATATATATATATATATATATATATATATATATATATATATATATATATATATATATATACATACATATATATATACATATATATATATATATATATATATATATATATATATATATATATATATATATATATATATATATAAGTACGTATATAAGTATATTTCCTTAAGTACGAAAGTACTTAAGGAAATTCCTGTTTCATTTTTCCTCCGTGGTCTGACATTGTCATATATATATATATATATATATATATATATTTATATATATATATATATATATATATATATATATATGTCGTACCTAGTAGCCAGAACGCACTTATCAGCCTACAATGCAAGGCCCGATTTGCCTAATAAGCCAAGTTTTCATGAATTAATATGTTTTCTCTAGTTTTTTTTCTTACGAAATGATAAAGCTACCCATTTCATTACGTATGAGGTCAATTTTTTTTTAATGGAGTTAAAATTAACGTAGATATATGACCGAACCTAACCAACCCTACCTAACCTAACCTAACCTATCTTCATAGGTTAGGTTCGGTTAGGTAGCAGAAAAAGTTAGGTTAGGTTAGGTTAGGTAGGTTAGGTAGTCGAAAAAACATTAATTCATGAAAACTTGGCTTATTAGGCAAATCGGGCCTTGAATAGTAGGCTGATAAGTACGTTCTGGCTATTAGGTACGACATATATATATATATATATATATATATATATGTCGTACCTAGTAGCCAGAACGCACTTCTCTGCCTACTTTGCAAGGCCCGATTTGCCTAATAAGTCAAGTTTTCCAGAATTGATATATTTTCTCTAATTTTTTTCTTATGAAATGATAAAGCTACCCATTTCATTATGTATGAGGTTAATTTTTTTTAATGGAGTTAAAATTAACGTAGATATATGACCGAACCTAACCAACCCTACCTAACCTAACCTAACCTATCTTTATAGGTTAGGTTGGGTTAGGTAGCCGAAAAAGTTAGGTTAGGTTAGGTTAGGTAGGTTAGGTAGTCGAAAAAAATTAATTCACGAAAACTTGTCTTATTAGGCAAATCGGGCCTTGCAAAGTAGGCTGAGAAGTGCGTTCTGGCTACTAGGTACGACATATATATATATATATATATATATATATATATATATATATATATATATATATATATATATATATATATATATATATATATATATATATATATATATATATGTCGTACCTAGTAGCCAGAACTCACTTTTTGGCCTACTATTCAAGGCCCGATTAACCTAATAAGCCAAGTTTTAGTGAATTAATATATTTTCTCTAATTTTTTCTTATGAAATGATAAAGCTACTTATTTCATTATGTATGAGGTCAATTTTTTTTTTTTATTGGAGTTAAAATTAACGTAGATTTATGACCGAACCTAACCAACCCTACCTAACCTAACCAAACCTATCTTTATAGGTTAGGTTAGGTTAGGTAGCCGAAAAAATTAGGTTAGGTTAGGTAGGTTACGTAGTCGAAAAAATATTAGTTCCTGAAAACTTGGCTTATTAGGCAAATCGGTTTGCATAGTAGGCGGACAAGTGCGTTCTGGCAACTAGGTACGACATATATATATATATATATATATATATATATATATATATATATATATATATATATATATGTCGTACCTAGTAGCCAGAACTCACTTTTTGGCCTACTATTCAAGGCCCGATTTGCCTAATAAGCCAAGTTTTCCTGAATTAATACATTTTTTCTAATTTTTTTCTTATGAAATGATAAAGCTACCCATTTCATTATGTATGAGGTCATTTTTTTTATTGGAGTTAAAATTAACGTAGATATATGACCGAACCTAACCAACCCTACCTAACCTAACCTAACCTATCTTTATAGGTTAGGTTTGGTTAGGTAGCCGAAAAAGTTAGGTTAGGTTAGGTTAGGTAGGTTAGGTAGTCGAAAAACAATTAATTCATGAAAACTTGGCTTATTAGGCAAATCGGGCCTTGCATAGTAGGCTGAGAAGTGCGTTCTGGCTATTAGGTACGACATATATATATATATATATATATATATATATATATATATATATATATATATATATATATATATATATATATATATATATATATATATATATATATGCACAGACTACCCTATTCCAGTAGCTGAAGTTTATAACTTTTTAGACACTCAACCCACCAGGGGACTCGAACACTGGCCAACAAGGTGGCAGTTGCATGCTGTATCCACTACACTATACTTCAAAGCCATAAGAGAGGTAGGAATTCTGGGGTATTTAACCAACCAGAACTCAAATCCTCTCCCAGGCGATGAGATAGTGTGGGACCTCGGATGCTCTTTCATCGGTTCCTGTTATATGGGAAAACTCAGTGCCAAATGCTTAATGCACAGACTACCCTATTCCAGTAGCTGAAGTTTATAACTTTTTAGACACTCAACCCACCAGGGGACTCGAACACTGGCCAACAAGGTGGCAGTTGCATGCTGTATCCACTACACTATACTTCAAAGCCATAAGAGAGGTAGGAATTCTGGGGTATTTAACCAACCAGAACTCAAATCCTCTCCCAGGCGATGAGATAGTGTGGGACCTCTGATGCTCTTTCATCGGTTCCTGTTATATGGGAAAACTCAGTGCCAAATGCTTAATGCACAGACTACCCTATTCCAGTAGCTGAAGTTTATAACTTTTTAGACACTCAACCCACCAGGGGACTCGAACACTGGCCAACAAGGTGGCAGTTGCATGCTGTATCCACTACACTATACTTCAAAGCCATAAGAGAGGTAGGAATTCTGGGGTATTTAACCAACCAGAACTCAAATCCTCTCCCAGGCAATGAGATAGTGTGGGACCTCGGATGCTCTTTCATCGGTTCCTGTTATATGGGAAAACTCAGTGCCAAATGCTTAATGCACAGACTACCCTATTCCAGTAGCTGAAGTTTATAACTTTTTAGACACCCAACCCACCAGGGGACTCGAACACTGGCCAACAAGGTGGCAGTTGCATGCTGTATCCACTACACTATACTTCAAAGCCATAAGAGAGGTAGGAATTCTGGGGTATTTAACCAACCAGAACTCAAATCCTCTCCCAGGCGATGAGATAGTGTGGGACCTCGGATGCTCTTTCATCGGTTCCTGTTATATGGGAAAACTCAGTGCCAAATGCTTAATGCACAGACTACCCTATTCCAGTAGCTGAAGTTTATAACTTTTTAGACACTCAACCCACCAGGGGACTCGAACACTGGCCAACAAGGTGGCAGTTGCATGCTGTATCCACTACACTATACTTCAAAGCCATAAGAGAGGTAGGAATTCTGGGGTATTTAACCAACCAGAACTCAAATCCTCTCCCAGGCGATGAGATAGTGTGGGACCTCGGATGCTCTTTCATCGGTTCCTGTTATATGGGAAAACTCAGTGCCAAATGCTTAATGCACAGACTACCCTATTCCAGTAGCTGAAGTTTATAACTTTTTAGACACTCAACCCACCAGGGGACTCGAACACTGGCCAACAAGGTGGCAGTTGCATGCTGTATCCACTACACTATACTTCAAAGCCATAAGAGAGGTAGGAATTCTGGGGTATTTAACCAACCAGAACTCAAATCCTCTCCCAGGCGATGAGATAGTGTGGGACCTCGGATGCTCTTTCATCGGTTCCTGTTATATGGGAAAACTCAGTGCCAAATGCTTAATGCACAGACTACCCTATTCCAGTAGCTGAAGTTTATAACTTTTTAGACACTCAACCCACCAGGGGACTCGAACACTGGCCAACAAGGTGGCAGTTGCATGCTGTATCCACTACACTATACTTCAAAGCCATAAGAGAGGTAGGAATTCTGGGGTATTTAACCAACCAGAACTCAAATCCTCTCCCAGGCGATGAGATAGTGTGGGACCTCGGATGCTCTTTCATCGGTTCCTGTTATATGGGAAAACTCAGTGCCAAATGCTTAATGCACAGACTACCCTATTCCAGTAGCTGAAGTTTATAACTTTTTAGACACTCAACCCACCAGGGGACTCGAACACTGGCCAACAAGGTGGCAGTTGCATGCTGTATCCACTACACTATACTTCAAAGCCATAAGAGAGGTAGGAATTCTGGGGTATTTAACCAACCAGAACTCAAATCCTCTCCCAGGCGATGAGATAGTGTGGGACCTCGGATGCTCTTTCATCGGTTCCTGTTATATGGGAAAACTCAGTGCCAAATGCTTAATGCACAGACTACCCTATTCCAGTAGCTGAAGTTTATAACTTTTTAGACACTCAACCCACCAGGGGACTCGAACACTGGCCAACAAGGTGGCAGTTGCATGCTGTATCCACTACACTATACTTCAAAGCCATAAGAGAGGTAGGAATTCTGGGGTATTTAACCAACCAGAACTCAAATCCTCTCCCAGGCGATGAGATAGTGTGGGACCTCGGATGCTCTTTCATCGGTTCCTGTTATATGGGAAAACTCAGTGCCAAATGCTTAATGCACAGACTACCCTATTCCAGTAGCTGAAGTTTATAACTTTTTAGACACTCAACCCACCAGGGGACTCGAACACTGGCCAACAAGGTGGCAGTTGCATGCTGTATCCACTACACTATACTTCAAAGCCATAAGAGAGGTAGGAATTCTGGGGTATTTAACCAACCAGAACTCAAATCCTCTCCCAGGCGATGAGATAGTGTGGGACCTCGGATGCTCTTTCATCGGTTCCTGTTATATGGGAAAACTCAGTGCCAAATGCTTAATGCACAGACTACCCTATTCCAGTAGCTGAAGTTTATAACTTTTTAGACACTCAACCCACCAGGGGACTCGAACACTGGCCAACAAGGTGGCAGTTGCATGCTGTATCCACTACACTATACTTCAAAGCCATAAGAGAGGTAGGAATTCTGGGGTATTTAACCAACCAGAACTCAAATCCTCTCCCAGGCGATGAGATAGTGTGGGACCTCGGATGCTCTTTCATCGGTTCCTGTTATATGGGAAAACTCAGTGCCAAATGCTTAATGCACAGACTACCCTATTCCAGTAGCTGAAGTTTATAACTTTTTAGACACTCAACCCACCAGGGGACTCGAACACTGGCCAACAAGGTGGCAGTTGCATGCTGTATCCACTACACTATACTTCAAAGCCATAAGAGAGGTAGGAATTCTGGGGTATTTAACCAACCAGAACTCAAATCCTCTCCCAGGCGATGAGATAGTGTGGGACCTCGGATGCTCTTTCATCGGTTCCTGTTATATGGGAAAACTCAGTGCCAAATGCTTAATGCACAGACTACCCTATTCCAGTAGCTGAAGTTTATAACTTTTTAGACACTCAACCCACCAGGGGACTCGAACACTGGCCAACAAGGTGGCAGTTGCATGCTGTATCCACTACACTATACTTCAAAGCCATAAGAGAGGTAGGAATTCTGGGGTATTTAACCAACCAGAACTCAAATCCTCTCCCAGGCGATGAGATAGTGTGGGACCTCGGATGCTCTTTCATCGGTTCCTGTTATATGGGAAAACTCAGTGCCAAATGCTTAATGCACAGACTACCCTATTCCAGTAGCTGAAGTTTATAACTTTTTAGACACTCAACCCACCAGGGGACTCGAACACTGGCCAACAAGGTGGCAGTTGCATGCTGTATCCACTACACTATACTTCAAAGCCATAAGAGAGGTAGGAATTCTGGGGTATTTAACCAACCAGAACTCAAATCCTCTCCCAGGCGATGAGATAGTGTGGGACCTCGGATGCTCTTTCATCGGTTCCTGTTATATGGGAAAACTCAGTGCCAAATGCTTAATGCACAGACTACCCTATTCCAGTAGCTGAAGTTTATAACTTTTTAGACACTCAACCCACCAGGGGACTCGAACACTGGCCAACAAGGTGGCAGTTGCATGCTGTATCCACTACACTATACTTCAAAGCCATAAGAGAGGTAGGAATTCTGGGGTATTTAACCAACCAGAACTCAAATCCTCTCCCAGGCGATGAGATAGTGTGGGACCTCGGATGCTCTTTCATCGGTTCCTGTTATATGGGAAAACTCAGTGCCAAATGCTTAATGCACAGACTACCCTATTCCAGTAGCTGAAGTTTATAACTTTTTAGACACTCAACCCACCAGGGGACTCGAACACTGGCCAACAAGGTGGCAGTTGTATGCTGTATCCACTACACTATACTTCAAAGCCATAAGAGAGGTAGGAATTCTGGGGTATTTAACCAACCAGAACTCAAATCCTCTCCCAGGCGATGAGATAGTGTGGGACCTCGGATGCTCTTTCATCGGTTCCTGTTATATGGGAAAACTCAGTGCCAAATGCTTAATGCACAGACTACCCTATTCCAGTAGCTGAAGTTTATAACTTTTTAGACACTCAACCCACCAGGGGACTCGAACACTGGCCAACAAGGTGGCAGTTGCATGCTGTATCCACTACACTATACTTCAAAGCCATAAGAGAGGTAGGAATTCTGGGGTATTTAACCAACCAGAACTCAAATCCTCTCCCAGGCATTAAGCATTTGGCACTGAGTTTTCCCATATAACAGGAACCGATGAAAGAGCATCCGAGGTCCCACACTATCTCATCGCCTGGGAGAGGATTTGAGTTCTGGTTGGTTAAATACCCCAGAATTCCTACCTCTCTTATGGCTTTGAAGTATAGTGTAGTGGATACAGCATGCAACTGCCACCTTGTTGGCCAGTGTTCGAGTCCCCTGGTGGGTTGAGTGTCTAAAAAGTTATAAACTTCAGCTACTGGAATAGGGTAGTCTGTGCATTAAGCATTTGGCACTGAGTTTTCCCATATAACAGGAACCGATGAAAGAGCATCCGAGGTCCCACACTATCTCATCGCCTGGGAGAGGATTTGAGTTCTGGTTGGTTAAATACCCCAGAATTCCTACCTCTCTTATGGCTTTGAAGTATAGTGTAGTGGATACAGCATGCAACTGCCACCTTGTTGGCCAGTGTTCGAGTCCCCTGGTGGGTTGAGTGTCTAAAAAGTTATAAACTTCAGCTACTGTAATAGGGTAGTCTGTGCATTAAGCATTTGGCACTGAGTTTCCCCATATAACAGGAACCGATGAAAGAGCATCCGAGGTCCCACACTATCTCATCGCCTGGGAGAGGATTTGAGTTCTGGTTGGTTAAATACCCCAGAATTCCTACCTCTCTTATGGCTTTGAAGTATAGTGTAGTGGATACAGCATGCAACTGCCACCTTGTTGGCCAGTGTTCGAGTCCCCTGGTGGGTTGAGTGTCTAAAAAGTTATAAACTTCAGCTACTGGAATAGGGTAGTCTGTGCATTAAGCATTTGGCACTGAGTTTTCCCATATAACAGGAACCGATGAAAGAGCATCCGAGGTCCCACACTATCTCATCGCCTGGGAGAGGATTTGAGTTCTGGTTGGTTAAATACCCCAGAATTCCTACCTCTCTTATGGCTTTGAAGTATAGTGTAGTGGATACAGCATGCAACTGCCACCTTGTTGGCCAGTGTTCGAGTCCCCTGGTGGGTTGAGTGTCTAAAAAGTTATAAACTTCAGCTACTGGAATAGGGTAGTCTGTGCATTAAGCATTTGGCACTGAGTTTTCCCATATAACAGGAACCGATGAAAGAGCATCCGAGGTCCCACACTATCTCATCGCCTGGGAGAGGATTTGAGTTCTGGTTGGTTAAATACCCCAGAATTCCTACCTCTCTTATGGCTTTGAAGTATAGTGTAGTGGATACAGCATGCAACTGCCACCTTGTTGGCCAGTGTTCGAGTCCCCTGGTGGGTTGAGTGTCTAAAAAGTTATAAACTTCAGCTACTGGAATAGGGTAGTCTGTGCATTAAGCATTTGGCACTGAGTTTTCCCATATAACAGGAACCGATGAAAGAGCATCCGAGGTCCCACACTATCTCATCGCCTGGGAGAGGATTTGAGTTCTGGTTGGTTAAATACCCCAGAATTCCTACCTCTCTTATGGCTTTGAAGTATAGTGTAGTGGATACAGCATGCAACTGCCACCTTGTTGGCCAGTGTTCGAGTCCCCTGGTGGGTTGAGTGTCTAAAAAGTTATAAACTTCAGCTACTGGAATAGGGTAGTCTGTGCATTAAGCATTTGGCACTGAGTTTTCCCATATAACAGGAACCGATGAAAGAGCATCCGAGGTCCCACACTATCTCATCGCCTGGGAGAGGATTTGAGTTCTGGTTGGTTAAATACCCCAGAATTCCTACCTCTCTTATGGCTTTGAAGTATAGTGTAGTGGATACAGCATGCAACTGCCACCTTGTTGGCCAGTGTTCGAGTCCCCTGGTGGGTTGAGTGTCTAAAAAGTTATAAACTTCAGCTACTGGAATAGGGTAGTCTGTGCATTAAGCATTTGGCACTGAGTTTTCCCATATAACAGGAACCGATGAAAGAGCATCCGAGGTCCCACACTATCTCATCGCCTGGGAGAGGATTTGAGTTCTGGTTGGTTAAATACCCCAGAATTCCTACCTCTCTTATGGCTTTGAAGTATAGTGTAGTGGATACAGCATGCAACTGCCACCTTGTTGGCCAGTGTTCGAGTCCCCTGGTGGGTTGAGTGTCTAAAAAGTTATAAACTTCAGCTACTGGAATAGGGTAGTCTGTGCATTAAGCATTTGGCACTGAGTTTTCCCATATAACAGGAACCGATGAAAGAGCATCCGAGGTCCCACACTATCTCATCGCCTGGGAGAGGATTTGAGTTCTGGTTGGTTAAATACCCCAGGATTCCTACCTCTCTTATGGCTTTGAAGTATAGTGTAGTGGATACAGCATGCAACTGCCACCTTGTTGGCCAGTGTTCGAGTCCCCTGGTGGGTTGAGTGTCTAAAAAGTTATAAACTTCAGCTACTGGAATAGGGTAGTCTGTGCATTAAGCATTTGGCACTGAGTTTTCCCATATAACAGGAACCGATGAAAGAGCATCCGAGGTCCCACACTATCTCATCGCCTGGGAGAGGATTTGAGTTCTGGTTGGTTAAATACCCCAGAATTCCTACCTCTCTTATGGCTTTGAAGTATAGTGTAGTGGATACAGCATGCAACTGCCACCTTGTTGGCCAGTGTTCGAGTCCCCTGGTGGGTTGAGTGTCTAAAAAGTTATAAACTTCAGCTACTGGAATAGGGTAGTCTGTGCATTAAGCATTTGGCACTGAGTTTTCCCATATAACAGGAACCGATGAAAGAGCATCCGAGGTCCCACACTATCTCATCGCCTGGGAGAGGATTTGAGTTCTGGTTGGTTAAATACCCCAGAATTCCTACCTCTCTTATGGCTTTGAAGTATAGTGTAGTGGATACAGCATGCAACTGCCACCTTGTTGGCCAGTGTTCGAGTCCCCTGGTGGGTTGAGTGTCTAAAAAGTTATAAACTTCAGCTACTGGAATAGGGTAGTCTGTGCATTAAGCATTTGGCACTGAGTTTTCCCATATAACAGGAACCGATGAAAGAGCATCCGAGGTCCCACACTATCTCATCGCCTGGGAGAGGATTTGAGTTCTGGTTGGTTAAATACCCCAGAATTCCTACCTCTCTTATGGCTTTGAAGTATAGTGTAGTGGATACAGCAGGCAACTGCCACCTTGTTGGCCAGTGTTCGAGTCCCCTGGTGGGTTGAGTGTCTAAAAAGTTATAAACTTCAGCTACTGGAATAGGGTAGTCTGTGCATTAAGCATTTGGCACTGAGTTTTCCCATATAACAGGAACCGATGAAAGAGCATCCGAGGTCCCACACTATCTCATCGCCTGGGAGAGGATTTGAGTTCTGGTTGGTTAAATACCCCAGAATTCCTACCTCTCTTATGGCTTTGAAGTATAGTGTAGTGGATACAGCATGCAACTGCCACCTTGTTGGCCAGTGTTCGAGTCCCCTGGTGGGTTGAGTGTCTAAAAAGTTATAAACTTCAGCTACTGGAATAGGGTAGTCTGTGCATTAAGCATTTGGCACTGAGTTTTCCCATATAACAGGAACCGATGAAAGAGCATCCGAGGTCCCACACTATCTCATCGCCTGGGAGAGGATTTGAGTTCTGGTTGGTTAAATACCCCAGAATTCCTACCTCTCTTATGGCTTTGAAGTATAGTGTAGTGGATACAGCATGCAACTGCCACCTTGTTGGCCAGTGTTCGAGTCCCCTGGTGGGTTGAGTGTCTAAAAAGTTATAAACTTCAGCTACTGGAATAGGGTAGTCTGTGCATTAAGCATTTGGCACTGAGTTTTCCCATATAACAGGAACCGATGAAAGAGCATCCGAGGTCCCACACTATCTCATCGCCTGGGAGAGGATTTGAGTTCTGGTTGGTTAAATACCCCAGAATTCCTACCTCTCTTATGGCTTTGAAGTATAGTGTAGTGGATACAGCATGCAACTGCCACCTTGTTGGCCAGTGTTCGAGTCCCCTGGTGGGTTGAGTGTCTAAAAAGTTATAAACTTCAGCTACTGGAATAGGGTAGTCTGTGCATTAAGCATTTGGCACTGAGTTTTCCCATATAACAGGAACCGATGAAAGAGCATCCGAGGTCCCACACTATCTCATCGCCTGGGAGAGGATTTGAGTTCTGGTTGGTTAAATACCCCAGAATTCCTACCTCTCATATGGCTTTGAAGTATAGTGTAGTGGATACAGCAGGCAACTGCCACCTTGTTGGCCAGTGTTCGAGTCCCCTGGTGGGTTGAGTGTCTAAAAAGTTATAAACTTCAGCTACTGGAATAGGGTAGTCTGTGCATTAAGCATTTGGCACTGAGTTTTCCCATATAACAGGAACCGATGAAAGAGCATCCGAGGTCCCACACTATCTCATCGCCTGGGGAGAGGATTTGAGTTCTGGTTGGTTAAATACCCCAGAATTCCTACCTCTCTTATGGCTTTGAAGTATAGTGTAGTGGATACAGCATGCAACTGCCACCTTGTTGGCCAGTGTTCGAGTCCCCTGGTGGGTTGAGTGTCTAAAAAGTTATAAACTTCAGCTACTGGAATAGGGTAGTCTGTGCATTAAACATTTGGCACTGAGTTTTCCCATATAACAGGAACCGATGAAAGAGCATCCGAGGTCCCACACTATCTCATCGCCTGGGAGAGGATTTGAGTTCTGGTTGGTTAAATACCCCAGAATTCCTACCTCTCTTATGGCTTTGAAGTATAGTGTAGTGGATACAGCATGCAACTGCCACCTTGTTGGCCAGTGTTCGAGTCCCCTGGTGGGTTGAGTGTCTAAAAAGTTATAAACTTCAGCTACTGGAATAGGGTAGTCTGTGCATTAAGCATTTGGCACTGAGTTTTCCCATATAACAGGAACCGATGAAAGAGCATCCGAGGTCCCACACTATCTCATCGCCTGGGAGAGGATTTGAGTTCTGGTTGGTTAAATACCCCAGAATTCCTACCTCTCTTATGGCTTTGAAGTATAGTGTAGTGGATACAGCATGCAACTGCCACCTTGTTGGCCAGTGTTCGAGTCCCCTGGTGGGTTGAGTGTCTAAAAAGTTATAAACTTCAGCTACTGGAATAGGGTAGTCTGTGCATTAAGCATTTGGCACTGAGTTTTCCCATATAACAGGAACCGATGAAAGAGCATCCGAGGTCCCACACTATCTCATCGCCTGGGAGAGGATTTGAGTTCTGGTTGGTTAAATACCCCAGAATTCCTACCTCTCTTATGGCTTTGAAGTATAGTGTAGTGGATACAGCATGCAACTGCCACCTTGTTGGCCAGTGTTCGAGTCCCCTGGTGGGTTGAGTGTCTAAAAAGTTATAAACTTCAGCTACTGGAATAGGGTAGTCTGTGCATTAAGCATTTGGCACTGAGTTTTCCCATATAACAGGAACCGATGAAAGAGCATCCGAGGTCCCACACTATCTCATCGCCTGGGAGAGGATTTGAGTTCTGGTTGGTTAAATACCCCAGAATTCCTACCTCTCTTATGGCTTTGAAGTATAGTGTAGTGGATACAGCATGCAACTGCCACCTTGTTGGCCAGTGTTCGAGTCCCCTGGTGGGTTGAGTGTCTAAAAAGTTATAAACTTCAGCTACTGGAATAGGGTAGTCTGTGCATTAAGCATTTGGCACTGAGTTTTCCCATATAACAGGAACCGATGAAAGAGCATCCGAGGTCCCACACTATCTCATCGCCTGGGAGAGGATTTGAGTTCTGGTTGGTTAAATACCCCAGAATTCCTACCTCTCTTATGGCTTTGAAGTATAGTGTAGTGGATACAGCATGCAACTGCCACCTTGTTGGCCAGTGTTCGAGTCCCCTGGTGGGTTGAGTGTCTAAAAAGTTATAAACTTCAGCTACTGGAATAGGGTAGTCTGTGCATTAAGCATTTGGCACTGAGTTTTCCCATATAACAGGAACCGATGAAAGAGCATCCGAGGTCCCACACTATCTCATCGCCTGGGAGAGGATTTGAGTTCTGGTTGGTTAAATACCCCAGAATTCCTACCTCTCTTATGGCTTTGAAGTATAGTGTAGTGGATACAGCATGCAACTGCCACCTTGTTGGCCAGTGTTCGAGTCCCCTGGTGGGTTGAGTGTCTAAAAAGTTATAAACTTCAGCTACTGGAATAGGGTAGTCTGTGCATTAAGCATTTGGCACTGAGTTTTCCCATATAACAGGAACCGATGAAAGAGCATCCGAGGTCCCACACTATCTCATCGCCTGGGAGAGGATTTGAGTTCTGGTTGGTTAAATACCCCAGAATTCCTACCTCTCTTATGGCTTTGAAGTATAGTGTAGTGGATACAGCATGCAACTGCCACCTTGTTGGCCAGTGTTCGAGTCCCCTGGTGGGTTGAGTGTCTAAAAAGTTATAAACTTCAGCTACTGGAATAGGGTAGTCTGTGCATTAAGCATTTGGCACTGAGTTTTCCCATATAACAGGAACCGATGAAAGAGCATCCGAGGTCCCACACTATCTCATCGCCTGGGAGAGGATTTGAGTTCTGGTTGGTTAAATACCCCAGAATTCCTACCTCTCTTATGGCTTTGAAGTATAGTGTAGTGGATACAGCATGCAACTGCCACCTTGTTGGCCAGTGTTCGAGTCCCCTGGTGGGTTGAGTGTCTAAAAAGTTATAAACTTCAGCTACTGGAATAGGGTAGTCTGTGCATTAAGCATTTGGCACTGAGTTTTCCCATATAACAGGAACCGATGAAAGAGCATCCGAGGTCCCACACTATCTCATCGCCTGGGAGAGGATTTGAGTTCTGGTTGGTTAAATACCCCAGAATTCCTACCTCTCTTATGGCTTTGAAGTATAGTGTAGTGGATACAGCATGCAACTGCCACCTTGTTGGCCAGTGTTCGAGTCCCCTGGTGGGTTGAGTGTCTAAAAAGTTATAAACTTCAGCTACTGGAATAGGGTAGTCTGTGCATTAAGCATTTGGCACTGAGTTTTCCCATATAACAGGAACCGATGAAAGAGCATCCGAGGTCCCACACTATCTCATCGCCTGGGAGAGGATTTGAGTTCTGGTTGGTTAAATACCCCAGAATTCCTACCTCTCTTATGGCTTTGAAGTATAGTGTAGTGGATACAGCATGCAACTGCCACCTTGTTGGCCAGTGTTCGAGTCCCCTGGTGGGTTGAGTGTCTAAAAAGTTATAAACTTCAGCTACTGGAATAGGGTAGTCTGTGCATTAAGCATTTGGCACTGAGTTTTCCCATATAACAGGAACCGATGAAAGAGCATCCGAGGTCCCACACTATCTCATCGCCTGGGAGAGGATTTGAGTTCTGGTTGGTTAAATACCCCAGAATTCCTACCTCTCTTATGGCTTTGAAGTATAGTGTAGTGGATACAGCATGCAACTGCCACCTTGTTGGCCAGTGTTCGAGTCCCCTGGTGGGTTGAGTGTCTAAAAAGTTATATATATATATATATATATATATATATATATATATATATATATATATATATATATATATATATATATATATATATATACATATATGTCGTACCTAATAGCCAGAACGCACTTCTCAGCCTACTATTCAAGGCCCGATTTGCCTAATAAGCCAAGTTTTCATGAATTAATGTTTTTTCGTCTACCTAACCTACCTAACCTAACCTTACCTATAAATATAGGTTAGGTTAGGTTAGGTAGGGTTGGTTAGGTTCGGTCATATATCTACGTTAATTTTAACTCCAATAAAAAAAAATTGACCTCATACATAGAGAAAAGGGTTGCTTTATCATTTCATAAGAAAAAAATTATAGGAAATATATTAATTCAGGAAAACTTGGCTTATTAGGCAAATCGGGCCTTGAATATTAGGCTGAGAAGTGAGTTCTGGCTACTAGGTACGACATATATATATATATATATATATATATATATATATATATATATATATATATATATGTCGTACCTAATAGCCAGAACGCACTTCTCAGCCTACTATTCAAGGCCCGATTTGCCTAATAAGCCAAGTTTTCATGAATTAATGTTTTTTCGTCTACCTAACCTACCTAACCTAACCTAACCTAGCTTTTTTTGGCTACCTAACCTAACCTTACCTATAAATATAGGTTAGGTTAGGTTAGGTAGGGTTGGTTAGGTTCGGTCATATATCTACGTTAATTTTAACTCCAATAAAAAAAAATTGACCTCATACATAGAGAAAAGGGTTGCTTTATCATTTCATAAGAAAAAAATTATAGTAAATATATTAATTCAGGAAAACTTGGCTTATTAGGCAAATCGGGCCTTGAATAGTAGGCTGAGAAGTGAGTTCTGGCTACTAGGTACGACATATATATATATATATATATATATATATATATATATATATATATATATATATATATATATATATATATATATGTCGTACCTAGTAGCCAGAACTCACTTTTTGGCCTACTATTCAAGGCCCGATTTGCCTTATAAGCCAAGTTTTCCTGAATTAATATATTTTTTCTAATTTTTTTCTTATGAAATGATAAAGCTACCCATTTCATTATGTATGAGGTCAATTTTTTTTTATTGGAGTTAAAATTAACGTAGATATATGACCGAACCTAACCAACCCTACCTAACCTAACCTAACCTATCTTTATAGGTTAGGTTTGGTTAGGTAGCCGAAAAAGTTAGGTTAGGTTAGGTTAGGTAGGTTAGGTAGTCGAAAAACAATTAATTCATGAAAACTTGGCTTACTAGGCAAATTTGGCCTTGCATAGTAGGCTGAGAAGTGAGTTCTGGCTACTAGGTACGACATATATATATATATATATATACATATATATATATATATATATATATGTCGTACCTAGTAGCCAGAACTCACTTCTCAGCCTACTATTCAAGGCCCGATTTGCCTAATAAGCCAAGTTTTCCTGAATTAATATATTTACTATAATTTTTTTCTTATGAAATGATAAAGCAACCCTTTTCTCTATGTATGAGGTCAATTTTTTTTTATTGGAGTTAAAATTAACGTAGATATATGACCGAACCTAACCAACCCTACCTAACCTAACCTAACCTATATTTATAGGTAAGGTTAGGTTAGGTAGCCAAAAAAAGCTAGGTTAGGTTAGGTTAGGTAGGTTAGGTAGACGAAAAAACATTAATTCATGAAAACTTGGCTTATTAGGCAAATCGGGCCTTGAATAGTAGGCTGAGAAGTGCGTTCTGGCTATTAGGTACGACATATATATATGTCGTACCTAGTAGCCAGAATGCACTTCTCAGTCTACTATGCAAGGCCCGATTTGTCTAATAGGCCAAGTTTTCATGAATTAATTGTTTTTCGGCTACCTAACCTACCTAACCTAACCTAACCTAACTTTTTCTGTTACCTAACCGAACCTAACCTATAAAGATAGGTTAGGTTAGGTTAGGTAGGGTTGGATAGGTTCGGTCATATATCTACGTTAATTTTAACTCCAATAAAAAAAATTGACCTCATACATAATGAAATGGGTAGCTTTATCATTTCATAAGAAAAAAAGTAGAGAAAATATATTAATTCAGAAAAACTTGGCTTATTAGGCAAATCGGGCCTTGTATAGTAGGCCGAGAAGTGCGTTCTGGCTACTAGGTACGACATATATATATATATATATATATATATATATATATATATATATATATATATATATATATATATATATATATATATATATATATATATATATATATATAAAAGTGAGTTCTGGCTACTAGGTACGACATATATATATATATATATATATATATATATATATATATATATGTCGTACCTAGTAGCCAGAACGCACTTCTCAGCCTACTATGCAAGGCCCGATTTGCCTAATAAGCCAAGTTTTCCTGAAATAATATATTTTCTGTAATTTTTTTCTTATGAAATGATAAAGCTACCCATTTCATTATGTATGAGGTCAATTTTTTTTTATTGGAGTTAAAATTAACGTAGATATATGACCGAACCTAACCAACCCTACCTAACCTAACCTAACCTATATTTATAGGTAAGGTTAGGTTAGGTAGCCAAAAAAAGCTAGGATAGGTTAGGTTAGGTAGGTTAGGTAGACGAAAAAACATTAATTCATGAAAACTTGGCTTATTAGGCAAATCGGGCCTTGAATAGTAGGCTGAGAAGTGCGTTCTGGCTATTAGGTACGACATATATATATATATATATATATATATATGTCGTACCTAGTAGCCAGAACTCACTTCTCAGCCTACTATGCAAGGCCCGATTTGCCTAGTAAGCCAAGTTTTCCTGAATTAATTTATTTTCTCTAATTTTTTTCTTATGAAATGATAAAGCTACCCATTTCATTATGTATGAGGTAAAAATTTTTTTATTGGATTTAAAATTAACGTAGATATACGATCGAACCTAACCAACCCTACCTAACCTAACCTAACCTATCTTTATAGGTAATGTTAGGTTAGGTAGCCAAAAAAAGCTAGGTTAGGTTAGGTTAGGTAGGTTAGGTAGACGAAAAAACATTAATTCATGAAAACTTGGCTTATTAGGCAAATCGGGCCTTGCATAGTAGGCTGAGAAGTGAGTTCTGGCTACTAGGTACGACATATATATATATATATATATGTCGTACCTAGTAGCCAGAACTCCCTTCTCAGCCTACTATGCAAGGCCCGATTTGCCTATTAAGCCAAGTTTTCCTGAATTAATATATTTTCTCTATTTTTTTCTTATGAAATGATAAAGATACCCATTTCATTATGTATGAGGTCAAATGTTTTTCATTGGAGATAAAATTAAAATAGATATATGACCGAACCTAACCAACCCTACCTAACCTAACCTAACCTATCTTTATAGGTTAGGTTAGGTTAGGTAGCCGAAAAAGTTAGGTTAGGTTAGGTTAGGTAGGTTAGGTAGTCGAAAAACAATTAATTCATGAAATTTTGGCTTATTAAGCAAATCAGGCCTTGCATAGTAGTATATATATATATATATATATATATACATATATATATATGTATATATATATATATATATATATATATATATATATATATGTATATGTATATATATACATATATGTATATATATACATATATGTATATATATATATATATATATATATATATATATATATATATATATATATATATATATATTTATATATATATATATGACAATGTCAAACCACGGAGGAAAAATGAAACAGGAATTTCTTTAAGTACTTTCGTACTTAAGGAAATATACTTATATACGTACTTATATATATATATTTATATATATATATATATATATATATATATATATATATAAATATATATATATATATATATATATATATATATATATATATATATATATGTATATATATATATATATATATATATATATATATATATATATATATATATATATATATATATATATATATATATATATATATATATATATTTCTAACACGAATTTTCTCAATCTTTCGTACATTTCTTTTCACTGTTGGAGGTAAATCAAAAATCAATTCTCCAAAATTCATTTTTATTTATAGTCTGACGTGACACGAGCGCGTTTCGTAAAACTTATTACATTTTCAAAGACTTTAGTTTACAAATACACAACTGAATAGAACTTACGCATCTCCGATTTTATATCTACATTTTAGTGAGGTGGATGGGGTGAGGTGGCATTAATAGGGTATTTATTTCATCAACACAAGACAGAACAAGAGGTGGCATTAATAGGGTATTAATTTCATCAACACAAGACAAAACACGAAACAATGGGTATTGAATAGAAGTGTATGTAGAAAACCTATTGGTCCATATTTCTTGATGCTTCTATATTGGATCGGAGTCTTGAGGTGGGTAGAATATAGTTGTGCATTAATTGGCTGTTGATTGCTGGTGTTGACTTCTTGATGTGTAGTGCCTCGCAAACGTCAAGCCGCCTGCTATCGCTGTATCTATCGATGATTTCTGTGTTGTTTACTAGGATTTCTCTGGCGATGGTTTGGTTGTGGGAAGAGATTATATGTTCCTTAATGGAGCCCTGTTGCTTATGCATCGTTAAACGCCTAGAAAGAGATGTTGTTGTCTTGCCTATATACTGGGTTTTTTGGAGCTTACAGTCCCCAAGAGGGCATTTGAAGGCATAGAAAACGTTAGTCTCTTTTAAAGCGTTCTGTTTTGTGTCTGGAGAGTTTCTCATGAGTAGGCTGGCCGTTTTTCTGGTTTTATAGTAAATAGTCAGTTGTATCCTCTGATTTTGTCTGTAGGGATAACGTTTCTATTAACAATATCTTTCAGGACCCTTTCCTCCGTTTTATGAGCTGTGGAAAAGAAGTTCCTGTAAAATAGTCTAATAGGGGGTATAGGTGTTGTGTTAGTTGTCTCTTTAGAGGTTGCATGGCGTTTCACTTTCCTTCTTATGATGTCTTCGACGAAACCATTGGAGAACCCGTTGTTGACTAGGACCTGCCTTACCCTACAGAGTTCTTCGTCGACTTGCTTCCATTCTGAGCTGTGGCTGGGAGCACGGTCGACATATGCGTTAACAACACTCCTCTTGTACCTGTCTGGGCAGTCGCTGTTGGCATTTAGGCACATTCCTATGTTCGTTTCCTTAGTGTAGACTGCAGTGTGGAAACCTCCGCTCTTTTCCATGACTGTTACATCTAGAAAGGGCAGCTTCCCATCCTTTTCCATCTCGTAAGTGAAACGCAGCACGGAACTCTGCTCAAATGCCTCCTTCAGCTCCTGCAGATGTCTGACATCAGGTACCTGTGTAAAAATGTCGTCAACATACCTGCAGTATATGGCCGGTTTCAAGTTCATGTCGACTAAGAACTTTTGCTCGATTGTACCCATGTAGACGTTTGCAAACAGGACACCTAGGGGAGAACCCATGGCGACCCCATCTACTTGCTTATACATGTGCCCATCCGGGCTCAAGAAGGGTGCCTCTTTAGTACAAGCTTGGAGTAGTTTCCTCAGATAATTTTCTGGTATGTCAAGAGGAGTACAGGCTGGATCACGATACACTCTATCGGCTATCATCCCGATTGTCTCGTCCACAGGTACGTTGGTAAACAGCGATTCTACGTCCAACGAGGCTCTTATCCCTGTGGCCCCGTGTCATGGAAAAGAGCGGAGGTTTCCACACTGCAGTCTACACTAAGGAAACGAACATAGGAATGTGCCTAAATGCCAACAGCGACTGCCCAGACAGGTACAAGAGGAGTGTTGTTAACGCATATGTCGACCGTGCTCTCAGCCACAGCTCAGAATGGAAGCAAGTCGACGAAGAACTCTGTAGGGTAAGGCAGGTCCTAGTCAACAACGGGTTCTCCAATGGTTTCGTCGAAGACATCATAAGAAGGAAAGTGAAACGCCATGCAACCTCTAAAGAGACAACTAACACAACACCTATACCCCCTATTAGACTATTTTACAGGAACTTCTTTTCCACAGCTCATAAAACGGAGGAAAGGGTCCTGAAAGATATTGTTAATAGAAACGTTATCCCTACAGACAAAAATCAGAGGATACAACTGACGATTTACTATAAAACCAGAAAAACGGCCAGCCTACTCATGAGAAACTCTCCAGACACAAAACAGAACGCGTTAAAAGAGACTAACGTCGTCTATGCCTTCAAATGCCCTCTTGGGGACTGTAAGCTCCAAAAAACCCAGTATATAGGCAAGACAACAACATCTCTTTCTAGGCGTTTAACGATGCATAAGCAACAGGGCTCCATTAAGGAACATATAATCTCTTCCCACAACCAAACCATCGCCAGAGAAATCCTAGTAAACAACTCAGAAATCATCGATAGATACAGCGATAGTAGGCGGCTTGACGTTTGCGAGGCACTACACATCAAGAAGTCAACACCAGCAATCAACAGCCAATTAATGAACAACTATATTCTACCCACCTCAAGTCTCCGCTCCAATATAGAAGCATCAAGAAATATGGACCAATAGGCTTTCTACATACACTTCTATTCAATACCCATTGTTTCGTGTTCTGTCTTGTGTTGATGAAATTAATACCCTATTAATGCCACCTCTTGTTCTGTCTTGTGTTGATGAAATTAATACCCTATTAATGCCACCTCACCCTATCCACCTCACTAAAATGTAGATATAAAATCAGAGATGCGTAAGTTCTATTCAGTTGTGTATTTGTAAACTAAAGTCTTTGAAAATGTAGTAAGTTTTACGAAACGCGCTCGTGTCGCGTCAGCCTAGAAATAAAAATTAATTTTGGAGAATTGATTTTTGATTTACCTCCAACAGTGAAAAGAAATGTACGAAAGATTGAGAAAATTCGTGTTAGAATTATTAATCTTACTTTTTCGGTCATATTTAATAATATATATATATATATATATATATATATATATATATATATATATATATATATATATATATATATATATATATATATATATATATATATATATATATATATATATATATATTGTGATGATAATCTCTTTCAAGAGAGATTGAGCCTGCTCTTCTCTACATGAAGTTACGTTTATTATTCAAGATTAAGATGCTACCTTCAATATACGTCTCTCAGTAGCACAAAACGTTTTGACCAGGAGGCAAAACGTATCCAAGACTCACCCCCCTACTCCACTCCCTCCACGCCGGCTCGTCATCAACCAGCCAACTACCCTTCCCAGCCTGCCTGCTCCTGATTGGTGACTCGCTGAGTGCACACCTGCACATTGCACCTCAGCACCCTCTACCTGAGTCGATGTCTGGGCTTGGTCCAGCCATTGAAGTCAGAATATCCTTGTGCTCTCAAGCAGTGAACAACTAACTGATATACGCTGTCTCTCAGCTGGATGTTTCTCAGCTAGCGCTAATATTCTAGTCACCTAATTCTTTTTCACCTTTAAACGTTATATTATTGTAGAGTAACTTCATCCCTATTATTCATTTATGTTATATTGTTTTTGACTTGTTCTTTTGCACTGTACATTGCCAAGGGATTGTCTTTGTTTATATTTGTTTTCTAGATTAATTAAAGTTTAATTGTTCATATTTTGTGTTTTGCGTGTCTTCTCTTACTTTACCACAGACAGACAGAAAACAGGCAAGCAGTCTATATTTTTTTTGTAAGTGTGACTAGGCATTGACACCTGCCATTGGAAGACTGCCGAACATCTATACTCCAACACTTTCCCGTCACATTTAATGGGGGCTTGTCCTAGGAGCTTCACTCAGGTACTAGTACCAGAACGTCAATTTGTGGAAAGCGTACTTGGCTTTGATACAGTTGCTTTTCAATATTTTCATTACTTTTAATATTTATATGGTGCTGTGTGTATTGTGCATTCCGAGAGTAGCATATAGTGAGTGTTGGATAACTTTGGATTACGTGGTGACTGAAGGCCTCAGTCATTCTCTTAATTGGCCATCCCTCCCTCCGTGTTATTACTCGCGTTTTCCACCTTTTGTTCCTAGGATATTTCTTAATCTCAGACAGATCATCATTTTGGGTACCCTGATACTTTGGTTTGTCTTCGGGTCAAAGCACCCTATCTTCTGCAATCCGACCGAAGGAAAATAAAGAGGGTCATAGTTCCTCTAGCACGGACTACGTTGCTGAGTTGGGTCCTCAGCAGCAGTTCTCGTCACCAGTTTATACTCGCACCCCTACACGTCGGTCAGAGATGATGATATTTACTTAGGTAGGGAATTAGCTTTCTTTTTTCAGAGCACAAAGTTCGCTAATTCTGTAAGTATCATATTTCATTTTGTGGGAAAACCCTTGCTTCTGTCCTATAGAGACTCGGCAAGGTATCCCTACATTCTTGGACTACCTTATTCACTTTTGGAACAATTAAATGTTTCATTTGCTTTAGAAACTCAGTTTCATTTATTTAGTAGGATTTTTTTGCCCTTATTCTCTTACATTGAATACCGGGTACAAGATTTCCTGCGCTTTTGATTGACTAATCATTTACCATTCTAAAATTAACATTAATTGTTAAATATTAAATTCCACAGGATAGTTACCAGTTGCCACGTTATCCTGTTACTGACACTGACCTTATCACAAGTATTCGTTGTACATTTATTTGCTATTTTTCACCATGTTTCGTCTCCCAGCTTTTCGTAACGATCCAGCAGGTGAAATAGGAACCTTAAGTCGTGCCAAGAGGACCGAATTACAAAGTCTTGCACGCGAGCATCAACTAGATGTTCCCCATGGAGCCAACAAAAATGAATTGCATAACATAATAATAGATCACCTCTTAGATGAAGGGAAGATTGACTCTGAAACTCACGAAACTTACTCTATTGCAGATAAACATGATCTGGCAACTATAAAACTCAAGCTCGAACTTGCAAAACTCGAGCGGGAGCAACAGCACGAAGCTATCCACATGAGAGAAAGAGAGGCTGAACTGGCGAAAGAAGCCCTCCCTCCAGATGAGGGAAAGAGAAGCTGCAATGAAGAAAGAAGAGCAAGAACGTGAAATGGCCCTATTCAGAGAGCGTGAGCGAATACAGCTTGAACCAAAACAACGCCACCTGGAGATACAACGCAAGCATGACAAACAGCAAGCGGATTTGGCTACAGAATGTCGTTAACGAGAACTCACGTTGGAAACTACACACCACACTCAGCGCCAACAAACTACCGCTAGTCTTCCAGTAAGTTTCAATGTCTCCCATGCAAGTAAGTTAATGCCACCATTCGTTCAGACAGAGACTTATGTCTTTTTCACCACTTTTGAGATCCTAGCTAATAAACTTAGCCGGCCTGCAGATCAATGGTCTACCCTTCTCAGAGTGCATCTTACAGGTAAAGCTGCGGTTACTCTCAGTACCTTAGCGTCTGAGAATGACTACCAGACCCTGAAGCAAGCAGTGTTGGACGCCTACCTTCTCTCCACCGAAAGCTACAGACGAAAACTCCGTGATCATCTAAAGGCAAGTACCGCCACCTTTCTGGAATTTGCCAATACCAAGAAAAGATATTTCATGAAATGGCTGGAAGCAGCACATGTCTCTACATTTGCAGATCTCGTCAACCTCATGCTAGTTGAGGAATTCTTGAGACGTGTTCCCCCTTCCGTCCGTTTATATTTATCAGATAAAGAAGAAACCGACTACATCTAATGTGCGAAATCAGCTGACACCTACAGCCCCATCCATCGGCTAACACCAGACCCACCTCACAGTAAGAAGTCTTGGTATAGTTATGATAAAGTAGGTGCAGATCAAGCAAGCTCTCAATTGTATTGTAAGTATTGCAAACTCTATGGACATACCATAGATAGATGTGGGAAAGCTCAATACAAAGGCAATGAAACAACTAAACCCAAACCGACTCCTCCTAAGTCCGGTAAGCCTGTAATGAATGTTGGTGTTCCTGTTAATGATCTTTCTCTCTCCAGCAAACACCTGTATCCTGGAACTGTCTCTGACAACGGTACAGATTCGGAGGGACGTTTCAAATTGAAGATCTTGAGGGACACAGCGGCATTCAGTCCATAATACTGAAATCAGCTGTGCCTAACATCACCTACACCGGGGAAACCGTCCTTATCACTGACCTCACTGCTACCACTCCGTATCCACTCGCCAGAGTCCACCAGGATTGTCTTTTTGTGACCGGTGAAGTTCTAGTCGCCATCAGGGAGAAGCCTTTTCCCATGTCTGGAGTGCAACTTCTCCTGGGCAACGACTTGGCAGAAGACTTGCAACCGTCCAACCTGATCATCATGGACAAACCCCAGGTGTGTAACTCTGTGGTGGACAATCCCATCTTTGAGTATGTTTCCGCAGAGGTCCAAGAAAGTGATAAAGTTTCTCCTCCGGATTTGGTGACCACCCGTGCACAAGCTGCTCGCCCGCAACCAGCTGACTCTACTGCTACCGTTGTCCCTCAAGACCCTCAGAATCTACCACCAAATCCTACCAGCTTGGAGTTCCGTAAGTTACAGAGGAAAGATCAATCATTAACACCATTATTCTTCCAGGCTGAGACTCAACCTGACAGTATCCCTGGGTTCTTCCTAGAGAATCAGTTGCTCTACCGCTGGTACAGACCCAGTAAGCTGAAGGAGGACGACGATTGGGCAAATGTCGAACAACTAGTGATTCCCACCAGTCTACGGGCCGATATTCTACACTTGGCCCACCTACCTTGAGGTTACCTTGAGGTGCTTCCGGGGCTTAGCGTCCCCGCGGCCCGGTCGTCGACCAGGCCTCCTGGTTGCCGGACTGATCAACCAGGCTGTTGGACGTGGCTGCTCGCAGCCTGACGTATGAGTCACAGCCTGGTTGATCAGATATCCTTTGGAGGTGCATATCCAGTTCTCTCTTGAACACTGTGAGGGGTCGGCCAGTTATGCCCCTTATGTGTAGTTATGTTATGTCCACGGAGTTATGCCCTCGGAGCACTTTCTCACTATGGTTTTAACAAAACCTACCACGGAATCAGACAAGACTACTACTGGCCAAGTATGGTTAAGGACGTCAAAAAATATGTGCAACAGTGTCATACATGTCAGATGGCAGGTAAACCTAACATCTCTATTCCCCAGGCCCCATTGACTCCTATTCAGGTGCCTGCGGAACCTTTCCACAGACTCATCATAGACTGTGTTGGTCCTTTACCCCGGACCAGCTCTGGCAACGCCTATATACTAACTATCTTGTGTCCTACCACCAGATTCCCCATAGCAGTTCCTGTAAAGAACATTACGGCTGCTACTGTGGTGAAACAACTATTGAAGATCTTCACTCAGTATGGATTTCCAAGAGAGGTTCAAAGTGACTGTGGCACCAACTTCACCAGTGATCCCTTCAAGAAGACACTGGAGGAGTTCAACATCACACAGGTATTGTCCAGCCCCTATCATCCTGCTTCACAGGGTTCTCTTGAACGTAGTCATCAGACTATTAAAGCACTCCTAAAGAAATTTTGCAATGAAACCTTGAAGGACTGGGATAAACAACTTGACCTCATTATGTGCATTTTCAGAAGTCTCCCCAATGAGTCTCTAGGAGTGTCTCCTTATGAGATGCTCTACGGACGTAAGTGCCGTACTCCTCTCAAAGCTTTCAAAGACTCTCTACGTAATGCCACCTTCAGTGACCCTCAGAATGCGCCCCAGTTTCTTCAAAACTTAAAGCACCTTCTAGAGAGAGTATGTAAATTTGCTAATGACAATCTATTGAAAGCTCAGGAGAGGATGAAGACTCATTTTGACCAACGCAGCAAACTAAGGAAATTTAAACCAGGAGACTTCGTGTTGGCATATTTTCCTATCCCAGGTTCTCCACTGCAAAACAAGTTTTCAGGACCTTGCCGCATCAAGGAGTGCAGAAACAATCACAACTACGTTCTTGAGACTCCAGATAGGCGGCGGAATACCCAGTTGTGCCACGTCAACCTCCTGAAGCAGTATCAAGGTATTCCCCCCACTGTGTTAGTATCATTATCCACCTTTAAAGGTCCATACCTCCACAGTGAGACCTTCCCTGCTTCTCCTCCCGAAAGCACTAACACTGAGTCAGTGCCTTCCAACTCGGAAATCCTTAATGATCTTCATACCTATTTGCAGGACAGTAATAGTGCTCCTCTCATCAGAATCTTCAAGGAACATCAGAAGTTGTTCAGCGATGATCCACAGGAGTGTAATGTGGTTCAGCACGACATCCAGCTACTCTCTGACACCCGGCCGATTCGTCAACATTTCTACCGAATCAGCCCGAGCAAAAAGGAAGTCATGCATGCTGAGGTACAGTATCTCCTGGATCATGGGCTGGCTACCCCTTGTGAGTCCCCTTGGGCCTCACCCTGCATCTTGGTGCCGAAACCGCAAGGTAGAGTGAGGTTGTGTACTGATTACCGAAAATTGAGTTTTGTGAAGAATTTTAGTAAGGTGGCGACACCTTTGAACACTTTAACCAGCCCCAAGCAACGGTATAATTGGACCATTCAGCAGACCGTTGCTTTTGAACAAGTTAAATTCCTGCTCTGTTCTAATCCTATTCTCGCCTCGCCAGATATCACGAAGACTTTCATCCTCCATGTCGACGCCAGTGGAACAGGCATCGGGGGTGTCCTGATGCAACAACGAGGCGAGGATGTTTTACCTGTTAGCTACTACAGCTACAAGTTAAAAACCCACCAGAAGAATTCCAGCACGATCGAAAAGGAGCTACTCTCCATCGTCCTGAACTTGCAGCACTTTGAATCATATCTGCAAGGTGCTCGGTCTACCATCATCTACTCGGACCACAATCCCACACGCTACCTGCAGCAAGCCCAATTCAACAATCAACGGCTTCTACGATGGGCTTTATATCTGCAGAATTTCAACCTGGAAATCTTTTACATTAAAGGTTCTGACATCATAGCAGACGCCCTCTCCATTGTTTATGAGGTGGAGACAGCTCCACCTGCCACTCTACCACCTGAAGATGAAACTTCACCCGTAAGTGCAGGCTTCGGGGGAGAGTTGTGAAGATAATCTCTTTCAAGAGAGATTGAGCCTGATCTTCTCTACATGAAGTTACGTTTATTATTCAAGATTAAGATGCTACCTTCAATATACGTCTCTTAGTAGCACAAAATGTTTTGACCAGGAGGCAAAACGTATCCAAGACTCACCCCCCTACTCCACTCCCTCCACGCCGGCTCGTCATGAACCAGCCAACTACCCTTCCCAGCCTGCCTGCTCCTGATTGGTGACTCGCCGACTGCACACCTGCACATTGCACCTCAGCACCCTCTTCCTGAGTCGATGTCTGGGCTTGGTCCAGCCAAGCCCAGACCAAGCCCAATATATAATATATATATATATATATATATATATATATATATATATATATATATATATATATATAAATATATATTATATGTTGTATCTAGTAGCCAGAACGTCGTACTCGGCCTGCTATGCAAGGCCCGATTTGCCTAATAAGCCAAGTTATTGGCTTGTTATATAACTTGTCTAAGGACAAGACAAGAACATATCGATGCCAACGCAGAAGACAATGTCCAACATAATAGGCCAATTACACTGGATTAACCTTTGTGTTTAGATAGGAGCTGCCTCGTATGGGCCAATAAGCCTTTTACAGCCTCTATGTTTCACCTCACATTTATCCCTTATGTATCCCCCCATGTTTTTACCTTTATTTTATTATCACCTGACCCAGTGCGGTATAAAATCAACTAGTATTGTAAGATCTGTTAACTTGAGAATGAACCATGGAGGTTCGAAACGTTGTGCAAATTATATAAATAAGTGTAATACACTCTATAGTAAATCACTTCTTTTCTTCACCTCAAAAGTACGAAAATGAGTTTTGGAGAACTCCTATTTCAATTAAGCCCTGATGCTAAGAAAATAGTTAGAGGGATAGAAGCCCTAAACCAGAATATATATATATATATATATATATATATATATATATATATATATATATATATATATATATATATGTATATATATATATATATATATATATATATATATATATATATATATATATACTATATATATATATATTTATATATATATATATATATATATATATATATATATATATATATATATATATATATATATATATATATATATATACTATATATATATACATATATATATATATATATATATATATATATATATATATATATATATATATATATATATATATAGTATATATATATATATATATATATATATATATATATATATATATATATATATATATATATATATATATATTGGTAGCAGTCTTTCTTGTAAACATATATTATTAAATATAACCGAAAAAGTAAAATTAATAATTCAAACACGAATTTTCCCAATATTTCTTATGTTTCTTTTCACTGTCGACGGTAATTGAAAAATCATATGTTTGTTTGCTCTATCTTGTGTTGATAGTTTTGTTCACCTCATCCAAAACTGTTGTAACATATCACCTCATCCAAATTCGGGTATATAAGATGAAAGCTGTTGAAATGATAGCATAGTAGAACTCTGTTTAGTGTTTGCAGGTTATAGTTGTGTGTGTGTAAACTAAAGTCTTTGAAAATGTAATAAGTTATTACGAAACGCGTTCAAGTGTTGTGTCAGACTAGAAAAAAAATGAATTTTGGAGAATAGATTTTTCAATTACCATCGACAGTGAAAAAGAAACATAAGAAATATTGAGAAAATTCGTGTTAGAATTATTAATCTTACTTTTTCGGTCATATTTATTATATGACCGAAAAATATATATATTATATTATTATATAATATAAAAATATATTTATTATATTATTATATTATACTTTTTCGGTCATATTTATATATATATATATATATATATATATATATATATATATATATATATATATATATATATATATATATATATATATATATATATATATATATATTGGTGTATACTGGCAGCAGGTTTTCTTTCAAACATGTTTCATTGAATATGACCGCATATTCTGTATTTATTATTTTCTGGTTTAGGGCTTCTATCGCTCTAACTATTTTCTTAGCATCAGGGCTTAATTGAAATAGGAGTTCTCCAAAACTCATTTTCGTACTTTTAAGGTGAAGAAAAGAAGTGATTTACTATAGAGTGTATTACACTTATTTGTATAATTTGCACGACGTTTCGAACCTCCATGGTTCATTCTCAAGTGAACAGATCTTACAATACTAGTTGATTTTATACCCGCATTAGGTCAGGTGATAATACAATGAAGGTGAAAACATGGGGGGATACATAAGGGATAAACATAGGGGCTGCAGAAGGCTTATTGGCCCATAAGAGGCATCTCCTATCTAAACACAAATATTAATCCAGTGTAATTGGCCTGTTATGTTGGACATTGTCTTCTGTGTTGGCATCGATATGTTCTTGTCTTGTCCTTACTCTCATGGTGGGTAGAGTAAATAGTTCCGTGATTTGAGTGTTCATGGTAGGTCGCTCTATTCTTATGTGAATTGCCTCAAGAATTTGTAATCTTCTTGAATCTTGGGTTTTAACTATTATGCAAGTATTCTTGTTCAACATTTCTCTTGTTAGAGTAATGTCATGGGCTTGTCTCATGTGATTCCTAGGGGCACCAGATTGAAGATGGCATGTCAAACGCCTCGTCAGTTTGGTCAACGTCATACCTATGTACTTACATTGAAGGTTACATCCTTCGTGGGGGCAAGTGTACATGTATACAACGCTTGACTGCTGTAGAGGGTTCTCCGTCGGCTTCGGGCTGTTTTTGATAAGGAGTTCGGAAGTCTTCTTGGTGAAGAAGACTTCTACCAAGAAGACTTCCGAACTCTTCCGATCAAAAACAGCCCGAAGCCGACGGAGAACCCTCTACAGCAGTCAAGCGTTGTATACATATACACAGTGGCTCAAGTGGCTCAAATTGCCTGGGCTATCACATCCTTTTTACGGCCGTGATGGTCAAGTGGATTAAGGCGCCCTGTAGTTATCAGTTGCGTTGCTCCTGGGAGTATGGGTTCGAGTCACTTCTGGGGTGTGATTTCATTCGCATATAGTCCTGGGGACCATTCAGGCTTGTTCGCATTTGTGTTCCTCACGTGTGCCCCAAAGAATGAGGTGATTTGGTGAAATGCTATGCCCAAGATTAACATCCGAGTTGCCGTCGGAGAAGTGGCTCAAATAGCCTCGGCTATCACTTCCTTTTGACGGCCGTGATGGTCAAGTGGATTAAGGCGCCCTGTAGTTACCAGTTGCGTTGCTCCTGGGAGTTTGGGTTCGAGTCACTTCTCGGGTGTGAGTTTTCATTCGCATATAGTCCTGGGGACCATTCAGGCTTGTTCGCATTTGTGTTCCTCACGTGTGCCCCAAAGAATGAGGTGATTTGGTGAAATGCTATGGCCAAGATTACCATCCGAGTTGCCGTCGGGGAATTGTCTCAAATAGCCTCGGCTATCACTTCCTTTTGACGGCCGTGATGGTCAAGTGGATTAAGGCGCCCTGATGTTACCAGTTGCGTTGCTCCTGGGAGTATGGGTTCGAGTCACTTCTGGGGTGTGAGTTTTCATTCGCATATAGTCCTGGGGACCATTCAGGCTTGTTCGCATTTGTGTTCCTCACGTGTGCCCCAAAGAAAGAGGTGATTTGGTGAAATGCTATGCCCAAGATTACCATCCGAGTTGCCGTCGGGGAAGTGGCTCAAATAGCCTCGGCTATCACTTCCTTTTGACGGCCGTGATGGTCAATTGGATTAAGGCGCCCTGTAGTTACCAGTTGCGTTGCTCCTGGGAGTATGGGTTCGAGTCACTTCTGGGGTGTGAGTTTTCATTCGCATATAGTCCTGGGGACCATTCAGGCTTGTTCGCATTTGTGTTCCTCACGTGTGCCCCAAAGAATGAGGTGATTTGGTGAAATGCTATGCCCAAGATTACCATCCGAGTTGCCGTCGGGGAAGTGGCTCAAATAGCCTCGGCTATCACTTCCTTTTGACGGCCGTGATGGTCAAGTGAATTAAGGCGCCCTGTAGTTACCAGTTGCGTTGCTCCTGGGAGTATGGGTTCGAGTCACTTCTGGGGTGTGAGTTTTCATTCGCATATAGTCCTGGGGACCATTCAGGCTTGTTCGCATTTGTGTTCCTCACGTGTGCCCCAAAGAAAGAGGTGATTTGGTGAAATGCTATGCCCAAGATTACCATCCGAGTTGCCGTCGGGGAAGTGGCTCATATAGCCTCGGCTATCACTTCCTTTTGACGGCCGTAATGGTCAAGTGAATTTAAGGCGCCCTGTAGTTACCAGTTGCGTTGCTCCTGGGAGTATTGGTTCGAGTCACTTCTGGGGTGTGAGTTTTCATTCGCATATAGTCCTGGGGACCATTCAGGCTTGTTCGCATTTGTGTTCCTCACGTGTGCCCCAAAGAATGAGGTGATTTGGTGAAATGCTATGCCCAAGATTACCATCCGAGTTGCCGTCGGGGAAGTGGCTCAAATAGCCTCGGCTATCACTTCCTTTTGACGGCCGTGATGGTCAAGTGGATTAAGGCGCCCTGTAGTTACCAGTTGCGTTGCTCCTGGGAGTATGGGTTCGAGTCACTTCTGGGGTGTGAGTTTTCATTCGCATATAGTCCTGGGGACCATTCAGGCTTGTTCGCATTTGTGTTCGTCACGTGTGCCCCAAAGAATGAGGTGATTTGGTGAAATGCTATGCCCAAGATTACCATCCGAGTTGCCGTTGGGGAAGTGGCTCAAATAGCCTCGGCTATCACTTCCTTTTGACGGCCGTGATGGTCAAGTGGATTAAGGCGCCCTGTAGTTACCAGTTGCGTTGCTCCTGGGAGTATGGGTTCGAGTCACTTCTGGGGTGTGAGTTTTCATTCGCATATAGTCCTGGGGACCATTCAGGCTTGTTCGCATTTGTGTTCCTCACATGTGTCCCAAAGAATGAGGTGATTTGGTGAAATGCTATGCCCAAGATTACCATCCGAGTTGCCGTCGGGGAAGTGGCTCAAATAGCCTCGGCTATCACTTCCTTTTGACGGCCGTGATGGTCAAGTGGATTAAGGCGCCCTGTAGTTACCAGTTGCGTTGCACCTGGGAGTATGGGTTCGAATCACTTCTGGGGTGTGAGTTTTCATTCGCATATAGTCCTGGGGACCATTCAGGCTTGTTCGCATTTGTGTTCCTCACGTGTGCCCCAAAGAATGAGGTGATTTGGTGAAATGCTATGCCCAAGATTACCATCCGAGTTGCCGTCGGGGAAGTGGCTTAAATAGCCTCGGCTATCACTTCCTTTTGACGGCCGTGATGGTCAAGTGGATTAAGGCGCCCTGTAGTTACCAGTTGCGTTGCTCCTGGGAATATGGGTTCGAGTCACTTCTGGGGTGTGAGTTTTCATTCGCATATAGTCCTGGGGACCATTCAGGCTTGTTCGCATTTGTGTTCCTCACGTGTGCCCCAAAAAATGAGGTGATTTGGTGAAATGCTATGCCCAAGATTACCATCCGAGTTGCCGTCGGGGAAGTGGCTCAAATAGCCTCGGCTATCACTTCCTTTTGACGGCCGTGATGGTCAAGTGGATTAATAAGGCGCCCTGTAGTTACCAGTTGCGTTGCTCCTGGGAGTATGGGTTCGAGTCACTTCTGGGGTGTGAGTTTTCATTCACATATAGTCCTGGGGACCATTCAGGCTTGTTCGCATTTGTGTTCCTCTCGTGTGCCCCAAAGAATGAGGTGATTTGGTGAAATGCTATGCCCAAGATTACCATCCGAGTTGCCGTCGGGGAAGTGGCTCAAATAGCCTCGGCTATCACTTCCTTTTGACGGCCGTGATGGTCAAGTGGATTAAGGCGCCCTGTAGTTACCAATTGCGTTGCTCCTGGGAGTATGGGTTCGAGTCACTTCTGGGGTGTGAGTTTTCATTCGCATATAGTCCTGGGGACCATTCAGGCTTGTTCGCATTTGTGTTCCTCACGTGTGCCCCAAAGAATGAGGTGATTTGGTGAAATGCTATGCCCAAGATTACCATCCGAGTTGCCGTTGGGGAAGTGGCTCAAATAGCCTCGGCTATCACTTCCTTTTGACGGCCGTGATGGTCAAGTGGATTAAGGCGCCCTGTAGTTACCAGTTGCGTTGCTCCTGGGAGTATGGGTTCGAGTCACTTCTGGGGTGTGAGTTTTCATTCGCATATAGTCCTGGGGACCATTCAGGCTTGTTCGCATTTGTGTTCCTCACGTGTGCCCCAAAGAAAGAGGTGATTTGGTGAAATGCTATGCCCAAGATTACCATCCGAGTTGCCGTCGGGGAAGTGGCTCATATAGCCTCGGCTATCACTTCCTTTTGACGGCCGTAATGGTCAAGTGAATTTAAGGCGCCCTGTAGTTACCAGTTGCGTTGCTCCTGGGAGTATTGGTTCGAGTCACTTCTGGGGTGTGAGTTTTCATTCGCATATAGTCCTGGGGACCATTCAGGCTTGTTCGCATTTGTGTTCCTCACGTGTGCCCCAAAGAATGAGGTGATTTGGTGAAATGCTATGCCCAAGATTACCATCCGAGTTGCCGTCGGGGAAGTGGCTCAAATAGCCTCGGCTATCACTTCCTTTTGACGGCCGTGATGGTCAAGTGGATTAAGGCGCCCTGTAGTTACCAGTTGCGTTGCTCCTGGGAGTATGGGTTCGAGTCACTTCTGGGGTGTGAGTTTTCATTCGCATATAGTCCTGGGGACCATTCAGGCTTGTTCGCATTTGTGTTCGTCACGTGTGCCCCAAAGAATGAGGTGATTTGGTGAAATGCTATGCCCAAGATTACCATCCGAGTTGCCGTTGGGGAAGTGGCTCAAATAGCCTCGGCTATCACTTCCTTTTGACGGCCGTGATGGTCAAGTGGATTAAGGCGCCCTGTAGTTACCAGTTGCGTTGCTCCTGGGAGTATGGGTTCGAGTCACTTCTGGGGTGTGAGTTTTCATTCGCATATAGTCCTGGGGACCATTCAGGCTTGTTCGCATTTGTGTTCCTCACATGTGTCCCAAAGAATGAGGTGATTTGGTGAAATGCTATGCCCAAGATTACCATCCGAGTTGCCGTCGGGGAAGTGGCTCAAATAGCCTCGGCTATCACTTCCTTTTGACGGCCGTGATGGTCAAGTGGATTAAGGCGCCCTGTAGTTACCAGTTGCGTTGCACCTGGGAGTATGGGTTCGAATCACTTCTGGGGTGTGAGTTTTCATTCGCATATAGTCCTGGGGACCATTCAGGCTTGTTCGCATTTGTGTTCCTCACGTGTGCCCCAAAGAATGAGGTGATTTGGTGAAATGCTATGCCCAAGATTACCATCCGAGTTGCCGTCGGGGAAGTGGCTTAAATAGCCTCGGCTATCACTTCCTTTTGACGGCCGTGAATGTCAAGTGGATTAAGGCGCCCTGTAGTTACCAGTTGCGTTGCTCCTGGGAATATGGGTTCGAGTCACTTCTGGGGTGTGAGTTTTCATTCGCATATAGTCCTGGGGACCATTCAGGCTTGTTCGCATTTGTGTTCCTCACGTGTGCCCCAAAAAATGAGGTGATTTGGTGAAATGCTATGCCCAAGATTACCATCCGAGTTGCCGTCGGGGAAGTGGCTCAAATAGCCTCGGCTATCACTTCCTTTTGACGGCCGTGATGGTCAAGTGGATTAAGGCGCCCTGTAGTTACCAGTTGCGTTGCTCCTGGGAGTATGGGTTCGAGTCACTTCTGGGGTGTGAGTTTTCATTCACATATAGTCCTGGGGACCATTCAGGCTTGTTCGCATTTGTGTTCCTCTCGTGTGCCCCAAAGAATGAGGTGATTTGGTGAAATGCTATGCCCAAGATTACCATCCGAGTTGCCGTCGGGGAAGTGGCTCAAATAGCCTCGGCTATCACTTCCTTTTGACGGCCGTGATGGTCAAGTGGATTAAGGCGCCCTGTAGTTACCAATTGCGTTGCTCCTGGGAGTATGGGTTCGAGTCACTTCTGGGGTGTGAGTTTTCATTCGCATATAGTCCTGGGGACCATTCAGGCTTGTTCGCATTTGTGTTCCTCATGTGTGCCCCAAAGAATGAGGTGATTTGGTGAAATGCTATGCCCAAGATTACCATCCGAGTTGCCGTTGGGGAAGTGGCTCAAATAGCCTCGGCTATCACTTCCTTTTGACGGCCGTGATGGTCAAGTGGATTAAGGCGCCCTGTAGTTACCAGTTGCGTTGCTCCTGGGAGTATGGGTTCGAGTCACTTCTGGGGTGTGAGTTTTCATTCGCATATAGTCCTGGGGACCATTCAGGCTTGTTCGCATTTGTGTTCCTCACATGTGTCCCAAAGAATGAGGTGATTTGGTGAAATGCTATGCCCAAGATTACCATCCGAGTTGCCGTCGGGGAAGTGGCTCAAATAGCCTCGGCTATCACTTCCTTTTGACGGCCGTGATGGTCAAGTGGATTAAGGCGCCCTGTAGTTACCAGTTGCGTTGCACCTGGGAGTATGGGTTCGAATCACTTCTGGGGTGTGAGTTTTCATTCGCATATAGTCCTGGGGACCATTCAGGCTTGTTCGCATTTGTGTTCCTCACGTGTGCCCCAAAGAATGAGGTGATTTGGTGAAATGCTATGCCCAAGATTACCATCCGAGTTGCCGTCGGGGAAGTGGCTTAAATAGCCTCGGCTATCACTTCCTTTTGACGGCCGTGATGGTCAAGTGGATTAAGGCGCCCTGTAGTTACCAGTTGCGTTGCTCCTGGGAATATGGGTTCGAGTCACTTCTGGGGTGTGAGTTTTCATTCGCATATAGTCCTGCGGACCATTCAGGCTTGTTCGCACTTGTGTTCCTCACGTGTGCCCCAAAAAATGAGGTGATTTGGTGAAATGCTATGCCCAAGATTACCATCCGAGTTGCCGTCGGGGAAGTGGCTCAAATAGCCTCGGCTATCACTTCCTTTTGACGGCCGTGATGGTCAAGTGGATTAAGGCGCCCTGTAGTTACCAGTTGCGTTGCACCTGGGAGTATGGGTTCGAATCACTTCTGGGGTGTGAGTTTTCATTCGCATATAGTCCTGGGGACCATTCAGGCTTGTTCGCATTTGTGTTCCTCACGTGTGCCCCAAAGAATGAGGTGATTTGGTGAAATGCTATGCCCAAGATTACCATCCGAGTTGCCGTCGGGGAAGTGGCTTAAATAGCCTCGGCTATCACTTCCTTTTGACGGCCGTGATGGTCAAGTGGATTAAGGCGCCCTGTAGTTACCAGTTGCGTTGCTCCTGGGAATATGGGTTCGAGTCACTTCTGGGGTGTGAGTTTTCATTCGCATATAGTCCTGCGGACCATTCAGGCTTGTTCGCATTTGTGTTCCTCACGTGTGCCCCAAAAAATGAGGTGATTTGGTGAAATGCTATGCCCAAGATTACCATCCGAGTTGCCGTCGGGGAAGTGGCTCAAATAGCCTCGGCTATCACTTCCTTTTGACGGCCGTGATGGTCAAGTGGATTAAGGCGCCCTGTAGTTACCAGTTGCGTTGCTCCTGGGAGTATGGGTTCGAGTCACTTCTGGGGTGTGAGTTTTCATTCGCATATAGTCCTGGGGACCATTCAGGCTTGTTCGCATTTGTGTTCCTCACGTGTGCCCCAAAGAATGAGGTGATTTGGTGAAATGCTATGCCCAAGATTACCATCCGAGTTGCCATCGGGGAAGTGGGGTCAAATAGCCTCGGCTATCACTTCCTTTTGACGGCCGTGATGGTCAAGTGGATTAAGGCGCCCTGTAGTTACCAGTTGCGTTGCTCCTGGGAGTATGGGTTCGAGTCACTTCTGGGGTGTGAGTTTTCATTCGCGTATAGTCCTGGGGACCATTCAGGCTTGTTCGCATTTGTGTTCCTCACGTGTGCCCCAAAGAATGAGGTGATTTGGTGAAATGCTATGCCCAAGATTACCATCCGAGTTGCCGTCGGGGAAGTGGCTCAAATAGCCTCGGCTATCACTTCTTTTTGACGGCCGTGATGGTCAAGTGGATTAAGGCGCCCTGTAGTTACCAGTTGCGTTGCTCCTGGGAGTATGGGTTCGAGTCACTTCTGGGGTGTGAGTTTTCATTCGCATATAGTCCTGGGGACCATTCAGGCTTGTTCGCATTTGTGTTCCTCACGTGTGCCCCAAAGAATGAGGTGATTTGGTGAAATGCTATGCCCAAGATTACCATCCGAGTTGCCATCGGGGAAGTGGCTCAAATAGCCTCGGCTATCACTTCCTTTTGACGGCCGTGATGGTCAAGTGGATTAAGGCGCCCTGTAGTTACCAGTTGCGTTGCTCCTGGGAGTATGGGTTCGAGTCACTTCTGGGAAGTGAGTTTTCATTCGCATATAGTCCTGGGGACCATTCAGGCTTGTTCGCATTTGTGTTCCTCACGTGTGCCCCAAAGAATGAGGTGATTTGGTGAAATGCTATGCCCAAGATTACCATCCGAGTTGCCGTCGGGGAAGTGGCTCAAATAGCCTCGGCTATCACTTCCTTTTGACGGCCGTGATGGTCAAGTGGATTAAGGCGCCCTGTAGTTACCAGTTGCGTTGCTCCTGGGAGTATGGGTTCGAGTCACTTCTGGGGTGTGAGTTTTCATTCGCATATAGTCCTGGGGACCATTCAGACTTGTTCGCATTTGTGTTCCTCACGTGTGCCCCAAAGAATGAGGTAATTTGGTGAAATGCTATGCCCAAGATTACCATCCGAGTTGCCGTCGGTGAAGTGGCTCAAATAGCCTCAGCTATCACTTCCTTTTGACGGTCGTGATGGTCAAGTGGATTAAGGCGCCTTGTAGTTACCAGTTGCGTTGCTCCTGGGAGTATGGGTTCAAGTCATTTCTGGGGTGTGAGTTTTCATTCATATATATATATATGTCGTACCTAATAGCCAGAACGCACTTCTCAGCCTACTATTCAAGGCCCGATTTGCCTAATAAGCCAAGTTTTCATGAATTAATGTTTTTTCGTCTACCTAACCTACCTAACCTAACCTAACCTAGCTTTTTTTGGCTACCTAACCTAACCTTACCTATAAATATAGGTTAGGTTAGGTTAGGTAGGGTTGGTTAGGTTCGGTCATATATCTACGTTAATTTTAACTCCAATAAAAAAAAATTGACCTCATACATAGAGAAAAGGGTTGCTTTATCATTTCATAAGAAACAAATTATAGTAAATATATTAATTCAGGAAAACTTGGCTTATTAGGCAAATCGGGCCTTGAATAGTAGGCTGAGAAGTGAGTTCTGGCTACTAGGTACGACATATATATATATATATATAAATATATATATATATATATATATATATATATATATATATATATATATATATATATATATATATATATATATATATATATATATATATTATTAAATATGACCGAGAAAGTAAGATTAATAATTCTAACACGAATTTTCTCAATCTTTCGTACATTATGCTTCACTGTTGGAGGTAAATCAAAAATCACTTCTCCAAAATTCATTTTTATTTCTAGTCTGACGCGACACGGGCGCGTTTCGTAAAACTTATTACATTTTCAAAGACTTCACAAATACACAACTGATTAGAACTTGCGTTTCCCTGATTTTATATCTACATTTGAGTGAGGTGGGAAGGGTGATGTGGCATTACATTTGAGTGAGGTGGGAAGGATGATGTGGCATTAACACAAGACAGAACACTAGAGGATATTAATAGGGTATTAAAAGTATCAACACAAGACAGAACACGAAACAATGGGTATTGAATAGAAGTGTTTGTAGAAAGCCTATTGGTCCATATTTCTTGATGCTTCTATATTGGAGCGGAGTCTTGAGGTGGGTAGAATATAGTTGTGCAATAATTGGCTGTTGATTGCTGGTGTTGACTTCTTGATGTGTAGTGCCTCGCAAACGTCAAGCCGCCTGCTGTCGCTGTATCTATCGATGATTTCTGTGTTGTTTACTAGGATTTCTCTGGCGATGGTTTGGTTATGGGAAGAGATTATATGTTCCTTAATGGAGCCCTGTTGTTTATGCATCGTTAAACGCCTAGAAAGAGATGTTGTTGTCTTGCCTATATACTGGGTATTTTGGAGCTTACAGTCCCCAAGTGGGCATTTGAAGGCATAGACGACGTTAGTCTCTTTTAAAGCGTTCTGTTTCGTGTCTGGAGAGTTTCTCATGAGTAGGCTGGCCGTTTTTCTGGTTTTATAGTAAATCGTCAGTTGTATCCTCTGATTTTTGTCTGTAGGGATAACGTTTCTATTAACAATATCTTTCAGGACCCTTTCCTCTGTTTTATGAGCTGTGGAAAAGAAGTTCCTGTAAAATAGTCTAATAGGGGGTATAGGTGTTGTGTTAGTTGTCTCTTCGGAGGTTGCATGGCTTTTCACTTTCCTTCTTATGATGTCTTCGATGAAACCATTGGAGAAGCCGTTATTGACTAGAACCTGCCTTACCCTACAGAGTTCTTCGTCGACTTGCTTCCATTCTGAGCTGTGGCTGAGAGCACGGTCGACGTATGCGTTAACAACACTCCTCTTGTACCTGTCAGGGTACAAGCCGTCAATAACGGCTTCTCCAATGGTTTCATCGAAGACATCATAAGAAGGAAAGTGAAAAGCCATGCAACCTCCGAAGAGACAACTAACACAACACCTATACCCCCTATTAGACTATTTTACAGGAACTTCTTTTCCACAGCTCATAAAACAGAGGAAAGGGTCCTGAAAGATATTGTTAATAGAAACGTTATCCCTACAGACAAAAATCAGAGGATACAACTGACGATTTACTATAAAACCAGAAAAACGGCCAGCCTACTCATGAGAAACTCTCCAGACACGAAACAGAACGCTTTAAAAGAGACTAACGTCGTCTATGCCTTCAAATGCCCACTTGGGGACTGTAAGCTCCAAAAAACCCAGTATATAGGCAAGACAACAACATCTCTTTCTAGGCGTTTAACGATGCATAAACAACAGGGCTCCATTAAGGAACATATAATCTCTTCCCATAACCAAACCATCGCCAGAGAAATCCTAGTAAACAACACAGAAATCATCGATAGATACAGCGACAGCAGGCGGCTTGACGTTTGCGAGGCACTACACATCAAGAAGTCAACACCAGCAATCAACAGCCAATTATTGCACAACTATATTCTACCCACCTCAAGACTCCGCTCCAATATAGAAGCATCAAGAAATATGGACCAATAGGCTTTCTACAAACACTTCTATTCAATACCCATTGTTTCGTGTTCTGTCTTGTGTTGATACTTTTAATACCCTATTAATATCCTCTAGTGTTCTGTCTTGTGTTAATGCCACATCATCCTTCCCACCTCACTCAAATGTAATGCCACATCACCCTTCCCACCTCACTCAAATGTAGATATAAAATCAGGGAAACGCAAGTTCTAATCAGTTGTGTATTTGTGAAGTCTTTGAAAATGTAATAAGTTTTACGAAACGCGCCCGTGTCGCGTCAGACTAGAAATAAAAATGAATTTTGGAGAAGTGATTTTTGATTTACCTCCAACAGTGAAGCATAATGTACGAAAGATTGAGAAAATTCGTGTTAGAATTATTAATCTTACTTTCTCGGTCATATTTAATAATATATGTCTACAGGAAAGACTGCTACCAAAATATACTAATATATATATATATATATATATATATATATATATATATATATATATATATAGATAGATAGGAGATGCCTCGTGTTACGTACTCCTAGCAGAATACGTATATAAATTTAAAATAAATATTATTTTATTTTATCATTGCATGTATATGTACACACATTGTGCTTTGGGTAAATTGTCGTATGGTGTGGCAGCGTCAGTGGACAAGAGCGCGGTTGCCTTTGCACACGTCTATTTCCTGATTGATACGGGAAAGCTGGACCTGTTCAGTTGAGAGTTCCAGATGTCACTTTATTTTAGTTAGAAATTGTTTTATATACTGTAATTAAACAGGTGTCATTGTACTTATATATTTTGTAAGTAACTATTATATGTAAATTGCATTCTTGTGTGTTTTGAGAACAAGTGGTTGTTCAATTAGTTTATAATATTAAAAAGTCCTTAGTTTCCATCCCTCATCCTGGGATGAGGCAGACGGGAGGTGAGAATGTGGGTGGCGACAGAGCGAGAGTTCAGTAGCTGATACTGGACCAGGAGAGTAACATGTGGGAGATAAGTCTATTACATTCATTTTGTGCCATAATTACTATTATATATTACGTGCCATGACAATACTTTCATATATTCTACAAGTTAACTTTACCATCTGTGTTTTTATATTATACTGTTTTGAATATATTTATGTAATATTGTTTATCTATTCTTCAGTCCTAAGGATGATTTTATTTTTGTGCTCATTACTTATCAGGGGGTTATACTGGTGATTCGCTATTGAGAACAGCAGTTGTGTCGTATCCCTAGACGTAATTAAAGTTGGCTGCTGTAGGATCACGAGCCGTAACGTACGATAGGTAACAAAGAGTTATGGGGGCCTGTGCCGGGAAATATTGTTCCCACTTTAACTTAACTATGCTAATCTAACCTTGCCTTCCTAGGTACCAGTGTGTCAAGTGTGTGTTTCTTAAGAACTATTCCATGTGCCAAGCAAGCCTTCCTGTGTGTCAAGTAACAACGTTTCACGATTTTGAGGTAAGTCATCCTATATATTTTGTTTGTGCAGTGAGGCCAAGCGAATTTTCAGTGTGGTGACAATTTTACAGTGAAGTGTAGTGCAGTGCCATTGTTTTAATTATTTTTGTGAATCAAGTGCCAAGTGTTAGTAACAATGGAGGAGAAAGTTGCAGCGTTGGTGGCTCACCCAGACTTTGAAGGGATTCAGAACCTTAAAAAGACTGAGTTAATACAAATGGCAAATCAGTTGGATTTGACCGCCAACAATAGAATGGTTAAAGCCCAAATATTGAAAGTCATTGTGACGCATTTTGTTGAGAATGGGGAGTTAGAGGAAGAAATTCTAGAAGAGTTAAGAGAGGAGTCGAGTGATCAGATGACGTTAAAGCGTCTTGAGTTAGAAGCGCAAATAGCCCATGCTAAGCTTGAAGCTCAAAGGGAACAGAAAATATTAGAGGCGGAAGTTCAGCAAAGGGAGCTTGAGACTAGGCGTTTAGAAATTGCGGTACAGTTGCAAATAGAAGCCACAAAGAAGCAACAAGCCGAGGAACAAACTAGGCAATTAGAGATTCAACAACAAATGGCTAACACTAACTTCAGGCTTGAATCACAGCGTATGGCAGCTGGGCATGGAAATACTAGTAATGTTTCAACAAATAGTGATAATAATCCCATCAGGATGAATAAGTATATAGAGTTGCCCAAGTTCAATGAGGAGGATCCTGAGGTTTTCTTTGCACATTTTTATAAAATTGCCATCAGTATGAACTGGCCAAGGGATCAGTGGGTAGCCATTATGCAGTCTCAATTTAAGGGGCGTAGTCAGGAGGTTTTTACATCCCTACCTGACGCTCATAGTTTTGATTATGAATTTGTAAAGAAAAGCATCCTTAATGCTTATCAATTAAATCCAGAGGCACACAGGCAAAAGTTCAGAAATCTAAGGAGGACAAGTGATCAGACAATAGCAGATTTTACTCGTCAGAAGACGAATTTTTGTAACAGATGGTTAAAGTCACTTTCAGTCACTGATTTTGATGCTTTAAAGAATCTTCTTATAATGGAAGAAGTATTGTCATGTCTCCCAGACCTGTTGTCTATTTTTATGGCAGAACAAAAGAATGTAACAGACATTTATGAGCTGTCAAAGCTCGCGGATGAGCATGAGTTGTTGACTAAGGCCCCGTTTACGGCCACTTCACCTAAGTCTAGTCGTAGAGTAAATTATAATGCTCACCGAACTCCTTATCAGAATCCATCCCGTCCTAGTACTCCAGTTACTCCCATGAGCTCTCCTCTTACAAAACCTAACCCTGCTACTTCATTGTCAGGAATGTCAAATAATAATAAGGTTATTTCTAAACCTACAGTTGGTTCTACCAGTGTGTCCACTGTAAGGTCCTGTTCCCATTGTAAGAGAAAAGGCCATGGAATTAATTCATGTTTTATATTGCACCCTGAGTTACGACCAACTGGTCTCATTTATTGCAGAGGTGTGCAAAATAAACTTACTAATAAACATGTAACTGTAAACCCCAATTGGGTGAAACAGTATTCACCATATATGTCTTCAGGTGAAGTTTTGTGTATTAATGGGAAGTGGAAGCCAGTGGTTATTCTTCGTGATACAGGTGCTTCCCAAACGATAATTTCATCCAGTATTCTTTCTGATGTTGAAAGGAAAGAGACAGGAAAGTTTGTTGTTCTTCAGAGTGTTGCAGGATGTAAAACTGTACCTCTAATAGACATTAATTTCAGATCCACCATTACACCACGTTTATGCACTGTGGGTGTTAGTACACAGTTGCCCATCCCAGGTGTGGATGTTATATTGGGTAATGATGTGGCCATAAATCATGTTGTGGGTGAGATTGATCCCCGTTTGTGTAAACAGCCAGTTGCAGACCATGTTTATTCTGCCTGTGCTGAAGTTAGTTCTATGAATGAACCTGTTGTAGAAGATGGTTTTGTCCATTCTACCGGTGCTGATGTCAGTACTAATATAAATCCAGTTGTCAGTTCTGATGTTGTTACTCAAGCATTTGTTCCAGTAACCAGTACCCCTTCAGTGGAGAAGTGGGATGTGGTTGTTCCAGATTCCTGTGTGGCCGATTTAGTTGTTGAGAGTAAGCCTGATACTATGACTCTGTTTTATTCCAATAAATTGGGAAAGGATGTCCATGTACCATTGTCTTGCCCGCTCACTACGAACGTTGTGCCAGAAGTTGAGAGAAACTTAAAAGCCACGACTCTGTATTCCAGCCAAGTGAATGGTTTAGGACAAGATGTCGGGTTGGCAGAAGTATTCCCGCTCACTCCAAGTTTAGAATCAGTTGTCGAGAGTAAGTCCGTTGTAGAGGCCCCGCCTCACCCTAGTCAAGGTGATATAATAGGGGAGGAGGTCAAACTACCTGTTACTTGCCCGCTCGTTTCAGATTCCCTTCATTTAAGTGCTTTGAGTAGAACTGACCCTAAGATTTCAGAGAGAAGCAAGGAGACAGTCTGTACTGTAGATCCAGTTTTGGAGAGTGTGGGAAAGCAGCCAGAGGATCAGCTTCTGTTGAGTAGATGGAGACCCATTGAGCCTCCCTCTTCAGTTGTCTGTGAGGATGTGACCCAGCTTGGTAGTGATATTATTGATTGTGAGCAGACAGTACTCCAAGCAGCTCCAGAAGTCATGGGAGGAAATTTTGGTAAAATCATTAAGAGTGGTAAAGTAGCATTTGGATCTAAGTTGCGGAGTTGTGATTCTTATTCTATGTGGAGTAAGTATTTCTCATTGTGTACATTGAGTCAGAGTGTGTGTAGGATGTTGAAATCTACTTTTATTCTGCAGCCATTTTCTTGTGAAGTAATGGACTGTGGGACATCTTTGTCAAGCATTGTGGGTGAGCAGAGAGAGTTTACTCAAGTAGGTTGTGCATCCAGTTCTGAGGAAGTGGTGAGTTATGCTAGAGCAGTGTCTCTATATTCAGATCCCGTAAATTTTGATGCACGAGTGATAAAAGTGTATGTTCCACTTAAGTGTGGTGTTGACTTTCAGAGTCATATTGGAGTTGATTTTCAGAATCATATTGTGGGTGAAAGATTAAATCATACTGGGGAGCAGATGTTTGAGGCTCCAGGTGTGCATTTCAAGTTGGAGGATAAGGTTATCCTACCTAGAGTTCATCATTGTGAAGGGTTTCAGATTATCCTTGGGCGTTTCCCAGGTAATCTGATGTTCATCTTCAAGATGTTAAGACCCTTAAACCTCTTGGTTGATTGGTTGTCATCAGACGTAAATCACTTGGGAAGTGATGTAAAGTTTTCGGCATGTTTTATTTAGTCTCTTGGAAGACTAGACGGTTGATGAATGTGTGTGTTGTGTTCAAGTTCACCATCAGAGGGTGTGAACTTGTCTTGAGAGTTATGATTGAGATATGGTGCCTAGGCATATGCCTGTTTTCTTTCACTGATCGTTATGACAGAGTTATGAGGCAATTGATTTCTGTGTTCCTTATGGATCATCTGAGTCAGTTCGATCAGGTAGTCTTTGCACTAATCTTGGGTTGTATTTCTTGGTTGGAAGGTCAAAGGTTTGATAAGTCGGTGTCTTGTGTTTCGGAAGGTTCTATGAATGGGAAAGTCTTATGCATAATTGTGAGGTTTAATGCTACTTTCTCTAATTTTAGTATCCATTGGGCGAGAGTATGTGTTCCAAAGAGGATCAAGAGTGATGAGCAGATGTCTGTGTCAGAGCATACCCAGGAGAAGTCCCAACTCAACTCAACATACAGCCTGCTTCAATTAAGCAGTTCAGCTCCAGAAAAAGGGAGTAATGGAAAAGGGAGGCTGTCTTGGGAAAATTCACCATGTGAAAAAGGAATCACATGGAAAAATGAAACTGATCTTGAAGAAATAGTAGAAACATATGAAAAGCAAAATGGCCATGATAACTGTGTGAAAGCAGCTACCTTTATTAACAATTCTATTCATGCTAATGATGATAATGTTGTAGATAGAAGTGTGAAATATGATCTGAAACAAAGTGAAATAAATGAGATAGTACCTTGGAGAGATAAATTTGCATACTCCAGTGACACATATGTAGAACATAGTCATAAGACTGAAATTTCTGAGTTTCCTGTAAGACTATATTTGGCGTGTTTTCATTTTTGTCCAGAAATGTGTTCTTATTACTTATACATGTTTGGTGTAATTAATACCATAAATCTCAAGTGTCATACATTTTACTTTGAAAAAATGCCATTGATCTTCAATCTATTGCATTTTTTTTCTTGGAGGTGGAAGTGTTACGTACTCCTAGCAGAATACGTATATAAATTTAAAATAAATATTATTTTATTTTATCATTGCATGTATATGTACACACATTGTGCTTTGGGTAAATTGTCGTATGGTGTGGCAGCGTCAGTGGACAAGAGCGCGGTTGCCTTTGCACACGTCTATTTCCTGATTGATACGGGAAAGCTGGACCTGTTCAGTTGAGAGTTCCAGATGTCACTTTATTTTAGTTAGAAATTGTTTTATATACTGTAATTAAACAGGTGTCATTGTACTTATATATTTTGTAAGTAACTATTATATGTAAATTGCATTCTTGTGTGTTTTGAGAACAAGTGGTTGTTCAATTAGTTTATAATATTAAAAAGTCCTTAGTTTCCATCCCTCATCCTGGGATGAGGCAGACGGGAGGTGAGAATGTGGGTGGCGACAGAGCGAGAGTTCAGTAGCTGATACTGGACCAGGAGAGTAACATGTGGGAGATAAGTCTATTACATTCATTTTGTGCCATAATTACTATTATATATTACGTGCCATGACAATACTTTCATATATTCTACAAGTTAACTTTACCATCTGTGTTTTTATATTATACTCTTTTGAATATATTTATGTAATATTGTTTATCTATTCTTCAGTCCTAAGGAAGATTTTATTTTTGTGCTCATTACTTATCAAGGGGTTATACTGGTGATTCGCTATTGAGAACAGCAGTTGTGTCGTATCCCTAGACGTAATTAAAGTTGGCTGCTGTAGGATCACGAGCCGTAACGTACGATAGGTAACACCTCGTATGGGCCAATAACGTAGATATATGACCGAACATAACCAGCCCAACCTAACCTATCTTTATAGGTTAGCTTTACATCTTACAAACACATCTAATTTAGATTAGATGTGTTTAGATAGGAGATGCCTCGTATGGGCCAATAAGCCTTCTGCAGCCTCTATGTTTCACCTCACATTTATCCCTTATGTATCCCCCCATGTTTTCACCTTCATTGTATTATCACCTGACCTAATGCGGGTATAAATATAACTAGTATTGTAAGATCTGTTCACTTGAGAATGAACCATGGAGGTTTGAAACGTCGTGCAAACTATACAAATAAGTGTAATACACTCTATAGTAAATCACTTCTTTTCTTCACCTTAAAAGTACGAAAATGAGTTTTGGAGAACTCCTATTTCAATTAAGCCCTGATGCTAAGAAAATAGTTGGAGGGATAGAAGCCCTAAACCAGAAAATAATAAATACAGAATATGCGGTCATATTCAATGAAACATGTTTGAAAGAAAACCTGCTGCCAGTATACACCAATATATATATATATATATATATATATATATATATATATATATATATATATATATATATATATATATATATATATATATATATATATATATATATATATATATATATATATATATATATATATATATATATATATATATATATATATATATATATATATGGCTGCTGTAGGATCACGAGCCGTAACGTACGATAGGTAACACCTCGTATGGGCCAATAACGTAGATATATGACCGAACATATATATATATATATATATATATATATATATATATATATATATATATATATATATATATATATATATATATATATATATATATGTCGTACCTAGTAGCCAGAACGCACTTCTCAGCCTACAATTCAGGGCCCGATTTGCCTAATAAGCCAAGTTTTCCTGAATTAATATATTTTCTCAAATTTTTTTTCTTATGAATTATAAAGGTACCCATTTCATTATGTATGAGGTCAATTTTTTTTATTGGAATTAAAATTAACGTAGATATATGACCGAACCTAACCAACCCTACCTAACCTAACCTAACCTATCTTTATGGGTTAGGTTAGGTTAGGTAGCCGAAAAAGCTAGGTTAGGTTAGGTTAGGTAGGTTAGGTATTCGAAAAACAATTAATTCATGAAAACTTGGCTTATTAGGCAAATCGGGCCTTGCATAGTAAGCTGAGAAGTGCGTTCTGGCTACTAGGTACGACATATATATATATATATATATATATATATATATATATATATATATATATATATATATATATATATATATATATATATATATATATATATATATATATATATATATATATATATATATATATATGTCGTACCTAGTAGCCAGAACTCACTTCTATGCCTACTATGCTAGGCCCGATTTGCCTAATAAGCCAAGTTTTCATGAATTAATATATTTTCTTTATTTTTTTTCTTATGAAATGATAAAGCTACCCATTTCGTTATGTATGAGGTCAATATTTTTTATTGGAGTTAAAATTAACGTAGATATATGACCGAACCTAACCAAGCCTACCTAACCTAACCTAACCTATCTTTATAGGTTAGGTTAGGTTAGGTAGCCAAAAAGGTTAGGTTAGGTTAGGTTAGGTAGGTTAGGTAGTCGAAAAACAAATAATTCATGAAAACTTGGCTTATTAGGCAAATCGGGCCTTGCATAGTAGTCATAGAAGTGCGTTCTGGCTACTAGGTACGACATATATATATATATATATATATATATATATATATATATATATATATATATATATATATATATATATATATATATATATTATTAAATATGACCGAAAAAGTAAGATTAATAATTCTAACACGAATTTTCTCAATCTTTCGTACATTACGCTTCACTGTTGGAGGTAAATAAAAAATCACTTCTCCAAAATTCATTTTTATTTCTAGTCTGACGCGACACGGGCGCGTTTCGTAAAACTTATTACATTTTCAAAGACTTCACAAATACACAACTGATTAGAACTTGCGTTTCCCTGATTTTATATCTACATTTGAGTGAGGTGGGAAGGGTGATGTGGCATTACATTTGAGTGAGGTGGGAAGGGGGATGTGGCATTAACACAAGACAGAACACTAGGGGATATTAATAGGGTATTAAAAGTATCAACACAAGACAGAACAGAAACAATGGGTATTGGATAGAAGTGTTTGTAGAAAGCCTATTGGTCCATATTTCTTGATGCTTCTATATTGGAGCGGAGTCTTGAGGTGGGTAGAATATAGTTGTGCAATAATTGGCTGTTGATTGCTGGTGTTGACTTCTTGATGTGTAGTGCCTCGCAAACGTCAAGCCGCCTGCTATCGCTGTATCTATCGATGATTTCTGTGTTGTTTACTAGGATTTCTCTGGCGATGGTTTGGTTATGGGAAGAGATTATATGTTCCTTAATGGAGCCCTGTTGTTTATGCATCGTTAAACGCCTAGAAAGAGATGTTGTTGTCTTGCCTATATACTGGGTTTTTTGGAGCTTACAGTCCCCAAGTGGGCATTTGAAGGCATAGACGACGTTAGTCTCTTTTAAAGCGTTCTGTTTTGTGTCTGGAGAGTTTCTCATGAGTAGGCTGGCCGTTTTTCTGGTTTTATAGTAAATCGTCAGTTGTATCCTCTGATTTTTGTCTGTAGGGATAACGTTTCTATTAACAATATCTTTCAGGACCCTTTCCTCTGTTTTATGAGCTGTGGAAAAGAAGTTCCTGTAAAATAGTCTAATAGGGGGTATAGGTGTTGTGTTAGTTGTCTCTTCGGAGACAACGAAGTCGTCAACGAAGGCAAGTCGACAAAGAACTCTGTAGGGTAAGGCAGGTCCTAGTCAATAACGGCTTCTCCAATGGTTTCATCGAAGACATCATAAGAAGGAAAGTGAAAAGCCATGCAACCTCCGAAGAGACAACTAACACAACACCTATACCCCCTATTAGACTATTTTACAGGAACTTCTTTTCCACAGCTCATAAAACAGAGGAAAGGGTCCTGAAAGATATTGTTAATAGAAACGTTATCCCTACAGACAAAAATCAGAGGATACAACTGACGATTTACTATAAAACCAGAAAAACGGCCAGCCTACTCATGAGAAACTCTCCAGACACAAAACAGAACGCTTTAAAAGAGACTAACGTCGTCTATGCCTTCAAATGCCCACTTGGAAACTGTAAGCTCCAAAAAACCCAGTATATAGGCAAGACAACAACATCTCTTTCTAGGCGTTTAACGATGCATAAACAACAGCTAGGGCTCCATTAAGGAACATATAATCTCTTCCCATAACCAAACCATCGCCAGAGAAATCCTAGTAAACAACACAGAAATCATCGATAGATACAGCGATAGCAGGCGGCTTGACGTTTGCGAGGCACTACACATCAAGAAGTCAACACCAGCAATCAACAGCCAATTATTGCACAACTATATTCTACCCACCTCAAGACTCCGCTCCAATATAGAAGCATCAAGAAATATGGACCAATAGGCTTTCTACAAACACTTCTATCCAATACCCATTGTTTCTGTTCTGTCTTGTGTTGATACTTTTAATACCCTATTAATATCCCCCAGTGTTCTGTCTTGTGTTAATGCCACATCACCCTTCCCACCTCACTCAAATGTAATGCCACATCACCCTTCCCACCTCACTCAAATGTAGATATAAAATCAGGGAAACGCAAGTTCTAATCAGTTGTGTATTTGTGAAGTCTTTGAAAATGTAATAAGTTTTACGAAACGCGCCCGTGTCGCGTCAGACTAGAAATAAAAATGAATTTTGGAGAAGTGATTTTTGATTTACCTCCAACAGTGAAGCGTAATGTACGAAAGATTGAGAAAATTCGTGTTAGAATTATTAATCTTACTTTTTCGGTCATATTTAATAATATATGTCTACAGGAAAGACTGCTACCAAAATATACTAATATATATATATATATATATATATATATATATATATATATATATATATATATATATATATATATATATATATATATATATATATATATATATATATATATCGTACCTAGTAGCCAGAACGGACTTCTCTGCCTACTATGCAAGGCCAGATTTGCCTAATAAGCCAAGTTTTCATGAATTAATTGTTTTTCGACTACCTAACCTACGTAACCCAACCTAACCTAAGCTAACCTATAAAGATAGGTTAGGTTGGGTTGGTTATGTTCGGTCATATATCTACGTTAATTTTAACTCCAATAAAAAAAAATTGACCTCATACACAATGAAATGGGTAGCTTTATCATTTGATAAGAAAAAAATTTGAGAAAATATATTAATTCAGGAAAAGTTGGCTTATTAGTCAAATCGGGCCTTGCATAGTAGGCCGAGTACGACGTTCTGGCTACTAGGTACAACATATAACTCATCGTCACTACACCCACCACCACACTTGTCTTGGTCACTACCACCACCACCACACTTGTCTCACCATCACTACCCCAGCCCACCACAACACTTGTCTCAACATCACTACCCCAGCCCACCACAACACTTGTCTCTCCACCATCACACTTGTCTCACCATCACTACCACCACCCAAAACAACACTTGTCTCTCCTCTTCCACCACCACAACTACACCTGTCCCACCGTCACCACCCCCACACTTGTCTCTCCGTCACCACCCCCACCACACTTGTCTCACTATCACTACCACCTCCACCACACTTGTCTCAATGCCACTACCATCATCCACCACCACACCTATCTCCCTATCACTACTACCACCCACCATCTCACTTGTCTCACCGTCACTACCACCACCACCACCACACTTTTCTCACCGTTATTACCACCACCACCACACTTGTCTCACCGTTACTACCACCACCACCACACTTGTCTCACCGTCACTACCACCACCACCACACTTCTCTCACCGTTACTACCACCACCTCCAAACTTATCTCACCGCTACTATCACCACCCACGACCACACTTGTCTCCCACCCCGTCCCTTCCACCACCACCACACTTGGCTCACCCTCACTACCACCACACCTGTCTCCCCTCCACTTCGACTACAACCACGCTTGTCTTACTGTCACTACCACTGTTGGAAATTTTCCAACATAAATACATCATTTCTTGTATTATAATACATCATCATTGTATTTGTAGTGATTACTAACTCAACCAATTTGTAGAACTAACAGAAATTAATATTTCGCTATCTGTGCGTAATTTGCCAAATTCTTCCTACTTTGAATGGCGGTATTGCGTCAGAAAATTTCTAGCAGAGGTATAAATACTATCAACATGCCAGAGAACTGAATAATATTCTCGCTTTTGTCAGTATTCTTTTCAAGAATTAATAACTGACAATATAACAACTAGTGATCTAATAATGTGTTATCAGCTAAAGGATTACTACATAACAGTATATGTTATCTTAAATTAACATGGAGGAAGCAGAAATTTCTCTCCATTTCTCGTTTAATAAAAACACTCTTCATATTAATTACTGTTTGATGAGAATTTAAATAATATACAACTCCCTATAATTGCAACCCTAGTCTCATTAATTCATTAAGTAGAATATTCATAAGGGAAAGAATTTTCCATTTCTACTGAAATATGAGCACGTATGTACTGGCGAGACGGGTTGAGGGAGAGGAGGCTTACTCGCTGACACCGCTTGAGAGCAAGGAGACGTTTTCACAAGCTACGTGAAAGGCCTTTGCTATTAATAGGCATTGGAGTGCACAATTACTCCTACCGTGATCCTAAGGATTGCATCAGAGAACAACAATACTGTTAAGTGGTTTGTTTCATTGTTTTGAGCTCATAATGTGTAAACTTTATCCTTAGTTTGTCGTTATACTGCGCTCCCTCCTCCAAACACAATTATGTCCACAGTGAACTTAATTTACCCTTTTATTGTCCCATAATGACATAATCAACTTTGTGTAAATTTTGTTTACACCATATTGGGTTTGCAGGTGTGTTGAAGCAGCCTGAGGTGAGACAAATTCCCACGCCACGCTAGCGGGTCACGCGTTCCAGCAGATTCTAGATGACGCTGTCTTACAACCACACTACCGTTCACTGTTACAGCTAAGCAGCTGAACCTTTATTAATTTACTAATTAACTCCTCATAAAATGTTGAGATTTAATATCTCGAGTTTATATTTCATCTACATAAGCTAGGAATTTAATATTTCTTATAGCCTCACGAACTCTTAGATAGGAATAATTTTCTTGTCTAATATTTATTGCTATATGATCTTGTCATTAATCAATTTATTGAATATTTATGTAATTTTAATATATATTTAAGTAAATCTTACTAACCACTTTCGAGGAAGAACCAGCCTTGATTAAGTGTACTAGAAGTACTTTGACTTCTAGTATTAACCCCCCAGTTTAGATGAGAGGATTTGACTCATAATACAGTCCCTTTAAAAAAGGGGGCATATCGATGTAAAATTAAAAGTGGTTCAATTTGCTTATAAATGTTTTTATGAAATGGTTATAGAAAGGGCTGCAGCTGGTCAAAGTTTCATCATCACACCCTAAACAGAAAAGGAGAAACAAAATAAACAACGAATTATGCAACGAATTTTCAAATAGTTTCAGGGAACACATGTGTCAATTAAAATCATTTCTATAACACTCAGATATTAAATTAAGCAAATAATAAAGGATTCTAGTGATCAGTTTTATCAAAAAAGTGTTTAGTGCAATAATATAATTTTTCAAAGTTACCCTACTAAAAAAATATGCAATATATGATATTTATAATTTTTTATAAAATCAACAAATAGACTTTGGACTAAAATGTCTACTAGAGTCTGTAGAAGCACAAACGCTACATATAAGGTGTAATTTGCATGTAAATTGATTAATAAATGAAAGCTCTGAAGTAATTTGAAGGTGTAAATTACTTTCCAGAGTAAAATAAAGATCCAAGTTCGGCCACCTGTAGCTGAGCTTGACTTCGACAGATTTCGTTCATAATTGGCACCCTTGCAGATAGGCATCCATTGAGCAAGGTGTGCAAGTTTCATGCAAATCCCTTGATAACAAACGAGAAAAAAAAATTGTCAAAAAAAAAAAAAAAAAAAAATTAAATATAAATATATTGAACATACATATTACAATTATTACAAGAGTTTGTGCTTCTACAGCACATAGTAGACATTTTAGTTGACACATGTGTTCCCTGAGATTATTTGAGAATGTTGAACATTCGTTGCATAATACGTTGTGTATTTTTTTTCTCCTTTTCTGTTTAGGGTGTGATGGTGAAACTTGGACCAGTTGCAGCCCTTTCTATAACCATTTCATAAAAAAATTTATAAGCAAATTGAACAATTTTAATTTATAACGATATTTTTCGATATGCCCCCTTAATAATCAATGCAATATTAATTAAGAACATCCATAGGACTCTAGTTCCTGGAGTAAAATATCAAACCACTTGCTCTACCCTGTTTTCCACTTTTTCTCAAAAAGTGGTGGTCCTACATAGCTATCGAAAATTAGCATCAATTTAAATGAATTACATGAATCAAGTTTTCCCGACACAAAAAAGTTGGTCCTTAACGAACTGGTTCAATTACAACTAATATTAAAATCCATACCGATCCTCAGAGCCAACAAAATTTGTTCACTTGGGACTGGAGAAATTATAATTAATTATTTACTAACACCAATTATGTGTTACCATTATTACCCTATACAAATATTTAATTTAAAACTGTCAGCAGACTGTCCATATCATAGCCGAAACCAAATTCAATCTATAATTAATGATTCACCCAAGTCAATGAAATTCATTAACATTTCAGGGTCCAGTATACTAACCCAAGTTACTGATCCCATATATTAATTAACCATTACTAACTCTGATAACACTATATTCCTCAATTAGGAAGTACAGTCAGGTGTTAAAAACTATTTACGGCAGTAGAATACTTGCCATACACAATTAATAATCTTTGGTTCATTAAATTTCTTATACACGTATTTTCTACAAGTGTATATATTATATAAAATCCAAAAACATAGCACTTTTTTACACATTATTGTAACACATTTATTGTAGTTCTGCCAACCCAAATTCAGATTTGTAAAAATTCAGTTTACACCATTACCAGCATTAATAGGTAGAATTATTACCTAACTAGTACTGTTAGACAGTGCTGGTGAATTATTATTTGTGTAGTGCTGTCCCTAATTAGGATGGGATTTATAAATTATTTATTGTGTAATTATATTTCATTACATATTTCTATATTCATCTTTGAGTGTTATTGAAGTGTCACTACCCATCCAAAACTGATTTTGAGGAGCTAAGCCATGGAAATCCTGTAGAGACACCAAAGTACTACTCAAATTTTAGTTGCTTATTATTAGACTAGCAGTACCCGGCCATGCGTTGCTATGGCTCAGCAACGCTTGTGCGTTGCTGAGCCACACCAACCTTCCTTGTCCCCCCAACCATTCTCTCCTCACCCGTGTTCTCGGCCATCCAACTATTCCCAACTCCACCGCCCCCTCATTCTCCCCACCGTTCCCTACTTCCCTGTCCCTTTGTCCTCCCACCATTCTCCATATCCCCATCTCTATGTCCCCACCATCCCAAACTCCCCCGTCCCCTCGTCCTTCCCCACTATTACCCCTTCCCTTTGTAACACTGTAAAGTGTTTGGTTTAGTTTATTTAAAATATATAGAGTACATGAGTCACAGACAGGGATTTGAAAAGGCGCCAAGTTGTTGGCCGGAGTTTCACACCTCTAAGAGTTAATGACCTCAAGTGACCTGAGGTCAGATCAAGCGAATTTCACCTTACTTCTACTAATCTTATAATTGGAGCCTGGTAGCCTTCAACCATACCGACGTTTAAGGAGTGGCTTGGTAGAGAGCCGGAGGCTATCTACTTGTGGGCGGAGTTAGTTACTAGGTTCCCCAATATATACTCGGAGAGCGATCGATTCGAGAGCATTAACAAGACAGACAGAACGGCAGTCAGCAGAGCAGAGGAGACGGCCCTAGCAGGGAGGCTGTCGGCCGGCAGGGCGGGACAGTCTCTGTTCAACTATAGACCCTCCCCCCCCTCTACCCAGCTATAGGCAGACACTTGGTGAGTTGAACATTAAGGTGACTTGGTAGTGTTTTGCAAGTGTTGTGTGATGATCAGGGGCAGTCAGTTGTAGTGTTCTCAGATTCTTGGAGGATGACTCACTTTACATATATAGATCTTGAACATTGCTTAATTATGATACTTAGTATGTGAAATATAATTGAATTTATTATTTAAATTGCCTTTGTGTCCCCTAGAGTTGAGTTGAGGTGAGAAAGCCTCTGGGATTATTGGTTCCATGATTTTACTGAGTACATGATAAAGATGGGACATACTAATAATGACCTTGATAACATCTTTTGTGAATATTGTAATACAGACAAGTTCCATTCCTTGTCTTGTATGTAATGGTCTAGAATGGATGGTGGCAGCATTTCGTCTTCTACTATCTACTCTTCTACTTCTACTATCTACTTTTCTACTTCTACCTATCTACACCTCTCCCTCCACCCCTCTCTAAACTCTCACTTTCAACTAATGACCCTCCTCGCTCTTCCCACCTCCCTACCTCTCACCCCATACCCTCACTAATTACTTCACTATTCATTTCTTTCCTTTCGTTTTCTCTTATACGTTTGTGGCAGTGAAATGTATTCTAGAGTTCTCTCTAGAGTTTCGGGTAGCTGGTCAAGTGACGGCGCCTTGTAGTCTTAGCACCTAGGTAGTCAAATATCTAGGTTACAAGGTGTTGAACGAGAGAGGTTGCCTTAGGAACTCTGGAGGGGCTCTAGAATAGTTAGCTAACTGGGGACGGGATAACGGACTAGAGAGAGCTGTTTCCCCCGGCCTCGTTAGTTAACTGGAAGGTGGAATAATGGACAAGATAGAGCTATTTCCCCCCACCCCCCCCCCGTTACAATGTTGACAGCGGTGTTGAACAATGTTTATGGTAGGCTAGTGTTCATTTAACATTGTTCAGTCCCACGTGTCTTTTGCCGCTCAGGCGCTATCAGGGAGATCTTGACAGGTGTTTAATATTCGCGATTTAGCGAGTTTTCAAGTTAGGGGATAGTGATTCTCTGGCGTTGTGGTTTAGTGATTTTGTGAGTTTTGTGAAGTTCAGGGAATGTTCACCAGAACTTGCGTGTGTAGTGATTTATGTTAGTGATAAGATTTGGTGATTTGGGGACTTAGCGGTTGGTAGTAGAGCTCAGCTGAGTGCGACAGGTGACCTCACATGTCCCAGGGGGACACCCAGCCACCGCTGGTCTCCAGGTCAGTTGGGGAGTGACAGGTTTAGTTCTTAAATAGTTTTAAGTGGTGGTTCTGCTCAGATTATTGTGATCGACTGTTACTCCATTTGAACGCAATAACCCGAGGTGTACTGGTATTGTACAGCATACTAGGGGGAGGCTTAGTATGTCAGTAGACTTCACGTTGGGGACGCTCGACGTTAGATAGTCTGGTCACAGGGGTGGCAAAAGTTTTGAGTTGTTGACCGGCGGAGAAGCTAGGGAAACACTCTGGGTCATATAGGTGGCTGTAGGTTAAGGGTGGGAGTAACGGATAATTAAGTACTTAAGATTAAGAACGGTACAGTTAAGTTAGGCTAGTATTTTGTCTATTAGTGTTGATTTTTTTTTTGTGACAAGTTAAAAGTAGTGATGACCTTATTCTCTCTTCTCTAACTTTACTCTGTTACTGTTTTATGTTCCACCAAGTCAATATCATTCAGAGTTAATTGGATTATTAAAATTTGAGTGTAGCCGTTGCCAGGAGGAGAGCATTATAATCAGACTGTGTGAACCCTATACAAACTACAGGGTCACACAACATTTTGGGAACACGGGTATTGTTGCCTTTCTGTTCATTCACAGGTGGGAGCCAGAAGAGAGGAGATACGCACATACAGAAGAGGGAGACGGCTGCTGTGTACCACACTCAGGGGCGTTCCTCACCACCACCACGACCAGCCACCTGCCTGGAGGTCATGGTTCCACCACCACCACCACCACCCCGGGGACCCCAAGATGCAGCCCTCTCGGTTGGTCAACATGGGTCTACCCAGTGGACCCCAAGACGGACGGACCCCCAGTGGACCCCAAGACGGACAGACCCCCAGTGGACCCCAGGTCGTTCTGCAGACGATCCCAGACGACCCAGTAAAGATGAAAGAGGAACAACAACGACTCCAGTCTGTCCCACCAACATCGGTCTACCCAGGATGGACCCCAATGGACCCCAGGTCGCTTGTCAAAGACCCATGGGAGAAGGAAGAAGAAGAGAGAAGAAGAAGAGAGAAGAAATATGAGAGAAGAAAGAAGAGAGAAGAAAGAAGAGAGAAGATAAGACCAAGCTGAGTGAGACACGATGCCTAGTGTCCCTTGCTGGTGTCAGCATCATTGCATGGAGAGTAATTGCAAGACAGGATCGTTTGCCTTAACTGGCCGCCCCTCCTGCAAGCATGTTGCTCTGTTGAGTGATTCTTCCTGTGACGTGCAGACTTGATGTGGCTGTCAGAAGTGGCTCTCTGAAGGAAGGCGTGCTGGAGCAACAGGGAGGAGAAGAGTAGGATGGGATTTCTACTGTTGGCAACTATTATATGAAGGTCTCGAAACTTGTAGTCCCCATAGCTGTGAAAAACCCCAATATACGTCTCTCATGGTGACTGACGTAGGGCCAATTACAGATCAGCTGGGACAACCGAATTCCACGGTCCTGTGAGCAGTTCAAGTAGTAACGGCTTTCTAGGTTGACCAAGGGTTGTTGTGTGTTAACGACGGAGAAGCGACGGAGGCAGTTGTGTTGAAGAAATGTGGTACAGGATTATATACAAGACCAAGCAGTGACGTCGCCCAGCCAGAGACAATGGACATCTGTCTACATATTTCATTTTTAGAGTAGGATGATGTATATTTGTTTAGCTAGGATGTATTCTTTTCGTTAATAAAGTTGTTGCACACAGCTAGCTCGCTTTAGCAGTGTTGCAAAAAACTTTATTTTCGGGGAGAAGGGGAGATGTAACACTGTAAAGTGTTTGGTTTAGTTTATTTAAAATATATAGAGTACATGAGTCACAGACAGGGATTTGAAAAGGCGCCAAGTTGTTGGCCGGAGTTTCACACCTCTAAGAGTTAATGACCTCAAGTGACCTGAGGTCAGATCATGCAAATTTCACCTTACTTCTACTAATCTTATAATTGGAGCCTGGTAGCCTTCAAACATACCGACGTTTAAGGAGTGGCTTGGTAGAGAGCCGGAGGCTATCTACTTGTGGGTGGAGTTAGTTACTAGGTTCCCCAATATATACTCGGAGAGCGATCGATTCGAGAGCATTAACAAGACAGACAGAACGGCAGTCAGCAGAGCAGAGGAGACGGCCCTAGCAGGGAGGCTGTCGGCCGGCAGGGCGGGACGGTCTCTGTTCAACTATAGACCCCCCCCCCCTCTATCCAGCTATAGGCAGACACTTGGTGAGTTGAACATTAAGGTGACTTGGTCGTGTTTTACAAGTGTTGTGTGATGATCAGGGGCAGTCAGTTGTAGTGTTCTCAGATTCTTTGAGGATGACTCATTTTACATATATAGATCTTGAACATTGCTTAAATTATGATACTTAGTATGTGAAATATAATTGAATTTATTATTTAAATTGCCTTTGTGTCCCCTAGAGTTGAGTTGAGGTGAGAAAGCCTCTGGGATTATTGGTTCCCTGATTTTACTGAGTACATGAAAGATGGGACATACTAATAATGACCTTGATAACATCTTTTGAGAATTTTGTGATACAGACAAGTTCCATTCCGTGTCTTGTATGTAATGATCGTGAATGGATGGTGGTAGCATTTCTCCTTCTACTTCTACTATCTACTCTTCTACTTCTACCTATCTACACCTCTCCCTCCACCCCTCTCTAAACTCTCACTTTCAGCTAATGACCCTCCTCGCCCCTCCCACCTCTCTACCCTCTCTCACCCCAAACCCTCACTAATTACTTCACTATTCATTTCTTTCCTTTCGTTTTCTCTTATACGTTGTGGCAGAGAAATGTATTCTAGAGTTCTGTCTAGAGTTTCGGGTAGCTGGTCAAATTCCGGCGCCTTGTAGTCTTAGCACCTAGGTAGTCAAATACCTAGGTTACAAGGTGTTGAACGAGAGAGGTTGCCTTAGGAACTCTGGGAGTGCTCTAGAATAGTTAGCTAACTGAGGACAGGATAACGGACTAGAGAGAGCTGTTTCCCCCGGCCTCGTTAGTTAACTGGGGGGGGGGGTGGAATAATGGACAAGATAGAGCTATTTCCCCCACCCCCCGTTACACCTTGTGCCTTCGTCCTCCCCACCATCTCTCACTTCCGTCCCCTCATCATCCCCACTCCCTCGTTCGATGCCTTCCCAAATGATCTGATGTTCCCATCACTGAAATATAAGAAAAACAGTTGAAAAATGAAATGAAAATATGAAAAACTAAAAAAGTAAACTATACTCACGAAATGAACAGTATGGAAAAGAACAGAGCTCAATTAAAACACAATTCACTCAAAATAATTAAATCAAAATGAAAATAAGTCAAAATTTATGAAAATTCAGGTTATCAATGCAATCAGAAACATTGAAATGCAATTGTTACATATATAGTATAGCATGTGTGTTGCTCTTACATGCAACAGATGGCACTGTTTCTCAAGAAAAGCATAGTTTTACCAGTCACAGGTGTGGCATCTGTACTTATACTAACGAAATGAACAGTATGGTCAACAATACAGCTTAATTCCAACACAATGTCACACAAAATAAAACAATAAAAAATAAAATAAATCGAAATCTATGCAAATAAAATTTATCAGTGCAATCGGTAACATTGAAATGGAATTCATGACATACTTAGTACAGTGGGAATGTTGCTATTATGTGCAGCAGATGGCACTGTTTATAAAAAACGCGTGTTTTTACCTGTCCACAGGGGTGGCATCTATATAGTACGTATATAAAAACAAGCGTCTATTCGAATGCAACGTTGTGTCAAAATTTCAAAGCAATTGGTGAAGAACTTTTGGAGATTACAGTGTGTGTTGCTTTTACGTCCAACAGATTGCACTGTTTTTCCAAAAAAGAATGTTTTTCCTATCACAGGTGAGGCATGTATATAGTAGATAAATAAAAAGAGGCGCCTGTTCGAATGCAACTTTGTGTCAAAATTTCAAAACAATCCGTAAAGAGGTTTCGAAGATTTCTCTCACAGTGAAAAACACAGTTTTACAGAAAAAAAAAATTCCGTCAGAGACGTGACATCTATATAATATGTATATAAAAACCTGGCCAGATGCAAATGGAACATTGCTGTGAAAATTTCAAAGCAATCGGTGAAGAACTTTCGGAGATTAGCGATTTTGAACAAACGAACATTTCCATTTTTTTCAGATGTTTGCTGACCCTTTAGGTCGGCCCACTGCACCATCCAATAGTCGGAACGATATGAAAGGTAATAAACGCCATGCCTATTACAATGACCCCAAACTGCGTACTTTGAAACGCACTGCCAGACGAGTTGGGCTTGCATATAGGGAAACACGTACACCAGCAATGCTCAAGCTCTTTCAGAAAGCCCTAGCCAAGGCGAGGGAGCGCATGACAGAGCTCAGGCAAGATAACTGGGAAACGTTTGTTAACAGTCTCAACTCTCACACCCCCCTCAGCCAGGCATGGAAGGATATTAAAAGAATTAAAGGCGATACGATCGGCCAAGTGTCACACCCTCACCCTCTACACAGAGCAGACGAGTTAGTCGATGCTTGGGCAACCACCTCTAGCTTCAATAATCTTCCCCCAGGCACACAGTTCAGATTAAATGCTGGTTACGGAGATCGAGAAAGGCTCGTTGACTGCATGCTCCACAAGGAAGATGAATGCAACGTGCCATTTACTGAGTTTGAATTACTCGCGGCCCTAAACAAAGGCAAAGCCACATCCCCCGGTGAAGATGGTATCACTTATGACATATTGCGTCTGCTCCCTTTAGTACCCTTTAGTACCCTGCTTGAGCTGTATAATATGAGCTATGTTACTGGGGAGCTTCCTAACTCTTGGACCAACAGTATAATCATTCCAATTCCCAAGCCAAATCAAGAGAATGCTTTCCGCCCAATTTCCCTTATTAGCTGCACTTGCAAAACATTCGAGAGAATGGTCCTAAACCGTACTCCTCCATAGAATGAGAACCATACTATCCCCCCAGATATATGGCTTCATGCATGGAAGGAGTGTGCATCATTGCATCACCACCTTTCTTACCCTGCACACTGAAAAGTCATATAACACCTTCCTAGATCTTAAGTCTGCCTTTGATATTGCAAATAGACATGTTATCTTGAGTGAGCTTGCAAGAATGAATACTGGTGGTCGACTTCTTTGTTGGATCAGGGGTTACTTATCCAACAGGAAGTCATCTGTATTTTTCCAGGGGCATAGGAGTGTAACAAGAGACTTTGAACTAGGTACCCCGCAGGGTGGTGTCCTCAGTCCTACCTTATTTAATATCTTAATAAACACGCTGTTAAACTCTATACCAAGCAAACCCAACGTCCACATCATTAGCTATGCTGATGATATAATGATACACACCACTGGGTATGCTAACACGCAGAACACTCTTAACTCTGTATTAGACTCATGTCAGGACCTAGGTTTAATTATCTCAGCAGAGAAAACAAAGATACTAAATCGCCGCCCACCCAGGCAGGGAGGAGCTGTTCGCAAGATGCCACTGTCTGATGGCTCCCAGCTTGACTATGTAAACAGATTCATATACCTTGGCCTTGAGGTGCCACTGTATGGTCCTGTTGTATTCAGACTCTGTCGTCAGTTTAAAGAGAGGCTCCGAGCTCTCAAGGCTGTTGCAGGTTATCACTCAGGCTATGGTGCCAATGTCAGAATTGTCAAAATGATGTACTTTGCATACATCAGATCTTTAGTGGATTATGCTGCACCTCTGCTTGTTTTGATGCCTGAAAGAAAGCTTGGAGGGCTTGAAATATTGCAGAACGAAGCCTTGAGGATAATCCTTGGGTGCCCTCGTACCACAAAGATACTTAATATGAGAAAGGAACTTAATATTCTGAGCGTTGTTGATCGTGTTACTGAAATTAACTGTCAAATTGGTATAAAAATGCTTAGGCTAAGTCATCCTAATCCTTGCACAGAAGCCCTCCAGAATTTCTTTATTGAAGATCAGCATTGTTCCAAATGGATAACAAAAACTGGAACTCAACTCAGAATGTATTGGGTTCATGATTTGTACCAAGAGAAACAACAACGGCACTTTCCTGCACCGTGGGAGGTTACACCCTTACCAGTTTAAAATCCCTCCCTTTCCACCCAAGAAGCAAATTAGAGATCAGCCCAAGCTTCGTCTTGAGGCAAAGCTCAACGCCTTAAGCCATATTGATGCTCTGTCCACAGAGCATTCTCTCTCTCAAATTATATACACTGATGGTTCCCTACACCGCACCACGGGTGCAGCTGGAAGTGCAGTTGTCCTGACAATGGGCGATGGCCTATACTTTGAGTGGGGAAGTCCGTATAAACAACTGGGCCTCTACCCTTCAAACTGAACTATTTGCCTTGATCCTTGCACTGAAATGTGTACAAGTCTCAAAACTTGATACATTAATTGTAAGTGACTCCTTATCATCCTTAAATGCTCTCAACTCTTTAAGACATAACTGTAACATGCTCGTGTCCGAAGCTAAGACACAAATACAACAAAATTATTAAGGATGGTAACAGAGTCCATTTCATTTGGTCTCCATCTCATGTTGGGCTCCGAATGCATGATAGAGCTGATAAGTTAGCCAAAGAATCTGCCTTTAGAGGAGCCGTTGAGTGTAACCTTGGATTGTCAATGAGCAATCTGAGAGCAGCAGTACACCGAGAACTTCAACAAGATCTTGTAGATCTGAGGCAAAGTGAAATTAACACCAGTAATTCCATCTATCATCATACTATCATGCAAGAGGAGCCACACATCTATGGATCATCCAATAAAATTAGCAGACTTCTAGATGTTACTACTGCTCGGCTTAGACTCGGTTACAAGTATCTCTGGGAATTCTCATTATCTGCTGATGTAGACCTGACCAAATGTAAACTGTGTCAACAAAATTATTCGCACACCCTCCGTCACTATGTGATGGAGTGCGAAAAGATACGTGAATTTAGAGACAATTCTATAACCAATGTTCCAGCGACGTGTCAATATTTCATTCAAAATGATCTGCTACCAGAAAATTTAGCCAAATATCCCCAGTTTGCTAACTGTAGGTAGTAACTAAGTGATTGTAACCTATCCACCGCTGCCCACTGGATGGGGGGCGGTGTGCAGGACAAAGATATAATTTTTGACACTAGCTCTCCACATATGTCAGTTGCTTAATTTAGAACCTGTACTTGAGGTCTATCTCGAACCCATTGTTGATGTGACGACTTATATTGAATTTTGTAACTAGCTCATCAAGATTGTAACTTGCTTAACTAAATGAATTGTGGGGTTCAGTCCCTGAGCCCATTATGTGCCTCTGTAACCCTTTCCACTGCCGCCCACAAGATGGGTATGGGGTGCATAATAAATGAACTAAACTAAAAATTTATATAGATAGGTAGCTAACCTAAAAATGAGGTAAATTAAAATCAGCCTATTTAAGAAAATATTAAGCTGTCAATAACTATACCTGCTCTACATGTATGAGCAAGTGCCATAGCTGTCAAAGTAGCTATATAAGCCCTATAAGGTTCTAACTCACAGCCAGCATGGCTTGTCCAGAAAAAACTGGAAGAACCTTGAAAGGTCTTCAAAGTCATTTAACAAGACTACTCAATAAATGTGACAACTGTTTAAGAACTAACCCAGTTAACATTTCCAGACTAAGAATTTCCACAAAAGTGGCTTGCCAAAAACATGACTTTGTCAAGAGTATAATCGAGTCTTATAGACACATACTTCTTGTCAATAATACTGACCCAGGCGAATTAAGTCTGATAGAATCTGACCTTGCCAACTATGAAAATACAATTCAAGACAAGTTAGATCACTATAACAAAGTGCTTTCAACAGCAAATGTTCTTGCTGAAGCAGGACATTTTATAGTACACCTATACCCAAGCAAGCACTCAGCTCAGGTGAAATACATGAGCTACCTCCAAATGAGGAGAATCCTCCTAATTAAATTAGATCCTGGGTTCTGTAAATTCAATACAGGAGGTTACTGAATTAACCAGTCTCTCCCATGATCCCAGAGAAATAAGTGAAACTGCAGATGAAACTTCAAGTGAAGCTGCAACAGCCAGTTAATCTGAACCAGAAATGAAAATAGAGCTGAAGCTGTAATTAAAGTTGAGGCTGAGCAAGAAGCCTTAAGCAACACAAGTAAGTCATAATTACTCAAACCAACCTCCTACAGCAAGTACTGACAATAAGAAGACTTATAATCCTTGTACACCAATTACTAGATTTATTTCAACCAGAACAATCAGTTGACTCCTTACAAGCGTTTAGTTTTCAGCTTGAGTCACTGTTAAATTCCTCCAGTAAAAAGGTGGATCACCCCACTGCAGAGTGTATGACTAAAATTATCATCCAGAGAAAATTGTCTGGTGAGATAGTCAATTAATTATATACATACCAGAATGGTATTGTCCTGTCAATGCAGGGTATATTCGCAGGTTTGCGTAATATAATAAATGAATCAGCAAGCCAGGCATTTAATAATTCTTCTAATGCACAGAAACTGTACCCACATCAATTTCCTTGCATGAAACTCCTGAAGTGACACTGTCATTAGGTAATAAGGGTATTAATAATCAATGTAATACTAACAGCTCAAACACTGATTTATCAGTAAGACCTAAAGAGCACCACAAGCGCTACCAAGAGACCCAAAAGTCCAACAAGTGCTCGCAAGAGCCCAATAATTGCTCCCCAGAGTACAACAAGTACTCGCAAGAGAATAATTAACAAGCAAATGCAAGCAGCAAAATCTTCACAACCTGCAGTTGCAGTTTCACCTAAACAGGTGTCTTCTAAACGAACTGTAGGATAGGGGTCATGTTTGTTTTGCAATCAAAACCACTCTCTGAACAAATGTACTAATTGTCCTAATAGAGCCACACGAGTCAGACGACTCACAGTTACACAAATGTACTAGGTGTCTCAAATCACATAATCTTAACAGCTGTGACACCCCACTGAACACCTGCAATACATGTAGAAGGGGCAAGCATCACATTGCATTGTGCAAATTTGTCAAAACAAATTATTTCAATCCTAGAATAGGAGGTAGAGAATCTACACATGTACACATGTACAGGTGTGAGATGTTTACAGCGTAATTTCACCAGTGTTTTAATTACTTATTTACACCTTAGCAGTGTTATAGGCATATAAGTTTAGTTATAATTATGTTCTTAAGTATTACTCTCTGATAGCAGGGTATCTAGAGGTTTCATGTGGGTTTTAGTTGGTAACTTGTAGACACCATGCCGTTCATGCTCCAGCAACGCCAGTCGCGTGGGTGGAGCTGGCTGGCATGGACATGTTGTGAGATAAGTCTGTGGTACTTGTTTATTGTTTAGTAACATAGCTGATTTCCTGGTTAGACCATTATGTGCACACCCATCTATCCATTTAAGTTTTTAAAATAGTGATCAGTGCTTATATAATGATATTGTGTTATTGTATTCTGGTGCATTAATATTTCTGGCTGCTTGTATTATCGTTTGTATGTTCTTTGTTACCCTTACTTTAAGTATATTGCTTTGTTGAGTAAGCAGTTGGCTTATTTACCCTAGACACTTTCAGTAGGCAAGACCGTATTATTATATATATTTTTTTTTTACAACGCAAACAGAGGAACCATACCCAGAGGTCAAGGGTCATAAGAAAATGAGGGCCTATGTTGATAATTGATTCCCATAATTTAATGAACAAAATAGTGGTGCATGTTATTAATTGTTAATGCCTTTTTAGGTACTGTGTGGTTAACTAGTGATACCTAACCAAGCCTGTGTACCACTTTTCAGTTTCATTCTGAGCTGGTTGTGGAAGTTATCTCAATACTTCACGATTGAGGTAAGTGTACAGCTTGTGCCACGGGCCAAGTAAACCTTCAGTGTTGTTGTAATTGCTAGTTGTGTTAATTAAGCTGACAATGGAGGAACAAGTTGCTGTGTTGGTGGAGCAGCCAAATTTTGGTGAAATTAAAAACTTGAAGAAGTCTAAGTTGTTGTACATGGCTGAAAAATTAAATACGACATTTTCCAGGAGAATGTTAAAGGCTCAGCTAGTAAGAGTCATTATCACACACACTTGGTGGGGGAGGAGAAACTTGACGAGGAGTAGTTAGAGGAATTAGAAGAAGAGTCAAGTGACCTGGTGGCAATTCTAAAGTTAGAGATGGAATCTAATCTAGAGATGGCTAAGTTAGAAGCAGAGAAACAGAGGTTGGAGATGCAGAATCGCCAAAAACAGCTGGAGTTGGAGACTCAGCAGCAGATGCTTAAGGCTCAAAACCAGCAAAGACAACTTGAGATTGAGGCTCAGAACCAGCAAAGACAACTTAAGATTGATGCTCAAACCAACAAAAACAAGCAGAACTAGAAGCACAGAGCAAAAGAATTGAAGCTCAGTTGCAACTAGAAGATGTTAGGCAGCAGCAATCGGAAATTCAACAGAGTATAGCAATAAATAATAACAGACTAGAGGAACAGAGAATTGCAGCAGGGCATGGTGACACTAGTAATCATACAGATAGTACTGATAGTTCTTTTAGGTTTAGGAAAAATGTAGATTTAGCTTAATTCAACGAGGAGGACCCAGAAATATTCTTTTTGCGTTTCCAGAAGTTAGCAGTCAGTATGAATTGGACTGTGGATCAATGGGTTGCCATCATGCAGGGACAATTTAAGGGGAAAGCCCAGGAAATTATTCCATCTCTTCTTGCTGCTAATTCTTTTGACTTTAAATTTTTCCAAGAGAGCATCTTAAATGCATACCAGCATATCCCAGAGGCCCATAGACAGAAAGTTAGAGGTATAAAAAGAGCACATGATCAGACCATTTCTGATTTTGCAAGAGTTCAAATGAATCATTTTGATAAATGGGTAAAAGCATTTTCCATAACAGATTTTGAAACTTTGTGAAACTACATAGTGACAGAGGAGATTTTAGGTTGTCTACCAGAGAAATTAGCCTTGTTTATAGCTGAACATAAACAGACCAATGACATTATGAAACTAGCCAAGCTAGCAGACGAACACGAACTACTCACTAAGGGGCCTTTTCGAGCACAATCAATTACTTATAATTCTAAGAGTAATTATCATGTTCCTATAATCTCATATTTTCCAGGCCAGACCAGCTAACTCACCTACTCCCCTGAACTCTTCTCCTGTAAAGCCAAAGATTGAGAAACAGCAGACAGGGTTGTCACCCCTCAAATAATGTAGTGTCTAAACCTGCAGTTGGTTCGGTTGTTTCGACCACTGGCAGATATTGCACGCATTGCAGGAGAAGAGGTCATGTGGTAAATTCCTGTTATGCCTTGCACCCTGAGTGCGAGGCATAACAGACCTACCCCACCCTCATAATCAGAGCGGTAGGTCTGATTATGAGACGGGGATTGCAAGCAAATAATTCTAATGTTGTTCCAGTCATGCCCAATTGGATGACTAACTTTAAACCGTACCTATATTCGGGTACCTTACTTTGTACCAGTGGAAGCTGGAAGGCAGTGCAGTTATTGAGGGATACTGGTGCTTCCCAATCTCTAATCTCTCACCGTGCTCTTGCCGATGTTCGCACAGAAGACACTGGTGAAGTAGTATTATTGCAAGGTGTTGGAGGTCATGTTCAGCGTGTACCATTAGTTCAAATTCACCTGAGGTCATCTATTACACCAGGTTGGTGCACTGTAGCAGTTAGTGAGCAGTTGTCCATCCCTGGGGTTGATGTTATTGTGGGTAATGACTTAGACAACTGTCAAGTTAGTGGGACAGAGTGTCCTATCATGTTTACTAACCCTAGTTCAGTGCTGGCTCAACCGGATGCGGATTATGGTGTCATCTATCCAGCCTGTGTTGTGACCAGATCCATGGGTAAGCAGGGTGAGGTAAATCCTGTGACTTCCAAGGTGGATGTTGTCGAGGCCAGGACCCCTTCAGACAGGGAGGTGGAGGTGAACCTTGCGGATACATTCTTAGCTCACGCGGATGTCGAGAGTGAGGCTGGTGCCAAAGCCCTGATTTATTCTGACCAGAAGGATGGTCTGGAAGAGGTGGCACAGGTACCAGTTTCTTGCTCGCTCGCTCCAGCTGTTGAGTCCAAGACCTTGAGTGAGTTACAGAGTACTGATCCCAGTCTAGCTGAATGTTATACAGAAGCAGCTGACACTATTGATACCTTGGATGAGAGTACGGGTTGCTACTTCAATGATCGATGTTTGATGAGACGATGGAGACCACCAGGAACTCCCTAATCAGATGATTGTGAGTCTAGGACTCAGCTCGTCGTACCCAAGGAGTATAGGGAGCAGGTATTGCAAGCTGCCCATGATGACCTTATGGGAGGTCACCAAGGGATTTCCAATATGTATCATAAAATATGTAAGTTTTTCTATTGGCCAAAACTCAAAAAGGATGTGGTCAGATATTGTCACAATTGTGTTGTATGTCAAGCTGTTGGTAAACCTAACCCAGACTGTGCCACGAGCACCCTTACACCCTATTGTAGTGCCAGAGGAGCCTTTTACACATGTGGTGTTGGATTGTGTCGGCCCCGAACTAAATCAGGAAATATGTTTATGTTTACTATCCTATGTATGACCACCAAGTTCCCTGAAGCATATGCCTTGTGTAACATTAGGCCTTCTACACTCATAAAGCACTTGGAACGGGGTTTTTTTCATTATTTGGTATGCCCCATATCATTCAAACTGATAATGGGAGCAATTTTTGTTCCAAAACCTTTAAAAAAATTTGTAGTTCTTTTGGAATTAAACATAACTTCAATAGTCTTTACCATCCTCAGAGTCAAGGAGGAATCGAGAAGTTCCATCAAACCTTAAAACACATGTTTAAAACAACTGGGGAACATTCACCCAGACATTGGGATGACAATTTATCATTCGTACTATTTGCTGCCATGGACGGGTTGCACACTGCCCTAGGTTGCTACCCCATTTGATCTTGTGTTTGGACATCAGGTGAGAGGACCCTTAAAAATGTTGCAGGATGTAACAGCTAGACAGAGTGAAAGATACCTGAAGGATGTGAAGAGCAAGCTGTCTCGAACGAAGGAGTTGGCGTTACAACATCTGGGCAAGTGACAACAGGTAATGAAGGAACGGCATGATAAGCGGTTCAAGGCCAAACTCAGAGTTTTTGATTCAGGAGATTAGTAATGGTCCTGAAGCCTCGTATTGGACTTCTATGTCACACAAAATTGTAGGACCTTATAGAGTGGTAAAACGTCTCGGTGAACTTACCAATAGAGTCTGTAACCCCAAACATAACCGTCAGTCAATGGTTGTGCATAGTGAATCGTTTGAAGGCTTATTGTGGGCCCAGTATTGTGGCTTGTTGTGTTAATGAGGAGGTAAACCCTGAGGAGACAATTGTTGTATGGGAAGACTGGTAATCCTCTTTTATCTAATTCCAGTTCCGGGGAAGAATTGTTGTGTCATTTGCAGGATGAACAGAGAGCAGAGTTCCAGGACCTTTTGAAGACGTTCTCCAACTTGATGAGGAGGTCCCCACTCTTCACCTCTCATTACTCATGATGTTCAACTGACAGGTAACTCCAATTCGGCTACACCCATATCGAGTGACTCCCGAGAAACGACGTATCATCAAGGAGGAAGTTGATTATCTTCTTCACCATGGTTTCATTCGACCCAGTCAGAGCACTTGGAGTTCGCCGTGTTTAGTGGTACCAAAACCAGATGGAAAATGGCGGTTAGTAGTGGGCTTTAGGAAGTTAAACAAGGTAACTGTAGTTGATGTATACCCACTACCTTTGCTAGAAGACTGCATAACCAAATTGGTCATGCTAAATATGTATCAAAACTAGACGTATCTAAATGGGTATCACCAGATACCCTTTACTAACTTTGCTAGGGAAATGACAGCTTTTATTACCCCTGATGGAGTATTTGAATTTAATGTGATGCCATTTGGACTGAGAAATGCCCCAGCAACTTTTCAAAAGTTGATGAATTCTCTGCTAAAAGATGTGCCAGATTGTAGAGCATACTTAGATGATATTGTGATTTTTAATAAGTGTTGGGAAGACTACATTTCTAGTTTGAAACACTTGTTTGCAGTGTTACGACATGCTAATCTAACTGTAAATGTAAATAAATGTAGCTGGGCTAAGGAAACAATAATTTACTTGGGACATGAGGTCGGACAAGGTATGATAGTCCCGTTGCAAGACAAGATCCAGGCAATCGTGGATTACCCAGTACTAACGAGCAAGAAATCCGTGCAGAGGTTTATTGGGATGTGTGCATATTATAGAAGATATTGAAAGAATTTTTCAATTGTGGCTGCACCTATAACTAATCTTAGAAAGTAGGTAAAGTTCAAGTGGACACAGGAGTGTCAGAACTCTTTTCAGAAGTTGAAAGGAATTCTCTCAACATCACCTGTATAAGCCAGTCCACAATTTCATAAGCCATTTATAATGCACATAGACGCTTCGTATCTAGGAGCAGGTGCGGTTCTTTCCCAGGTAGGACCTGATGAATTAGAGCACTCTGTATACTATTTTTCTCGTAAATTTGATAAGGCACAAACTAATTAGTCTGTGGTAGAGAAGGAAGCTCTTTGTTTGATTTTGGCGGTTAAGAAGTTTGAAACATACCTGTCAGGTAATAAAGTAGTCATGTACACAGATCATAATCCCCTGACATTCAATAACTCCATGAAATGTAAGAACCAAAGAATTCTTAGGTGGTCTTTGATTTTACAAGAGTTCAACATAGTAATTAGACATATCCCTGGAAGGGAAAATGTAATTGCAGATGCCTTATCCAGGGGATTCCCCATTGTAGTGCCCTAATGTGAATTGTTCTATACATGAGGATGTCTTTACCTTTTGGTTATTTCATATATTTCATTTAATTGATCGTTTTATACATTGATTTTGTGTTGTTGGAGTACTCAATGCTATACCTTATGTAGTCAAAAAATGAAATTAACCTTCAGTTAATTTCATTTTTCTTTAAGGACAGGGAGGGATGTTATAAATCCATATATTTGATTCTAACATTTTTCATGATAAATATATATATCCAACATTTCTTTCCTCAGTTACTTAAATAAAACATTGTATCCAGTTGTGTTCCAGTATATATATATTTGATTTAAATGTAGCATGCTGTAGTGTGCCTGTATTTAATATTTTGTTAACGCTATTGCATGTTCATTCCTGTGGGGAGACCGTGGCGTCTCATGGGGGGATGACCATATTTGGGATGTTCCAGTAATGTGTGCAGTGTATCAAGTTAGCGTCACTGATTCACCCCTGTAATTATTCCTGTTTATTGATTGTACTTAATTTCTTATTTACACCTTAGCAGTGGTATAGGCATATAAGTTTAGTTATAATTATGTTCTTAAGTATTACTCTCCGATAGCAGGGTATCTAGAGGTTTCATGTGGGTTTTAGTTGGTAACTTGTAGACACCATGCCGTTCATGCTCCAGCAACGCCAGTCGCGTGGGTGGAGCTGGCTGGCATGGACATGTTGTGAGATAAGTGTGTGGTACTTGTTTATTGTTTAGTAACATAGCTATTTCCTGGTTAGACCATTATGCGCACACCCATCTATCCATTTAAGTTTCTAAAATAGTGATCAGTGCTTATATAATGATATTGTGTTATTGTATTCTGGTGCATTAATATTTCTGGCTGCTTGTACTTCCATTTATCGTTTGTATGTTCTCTGTTACCCTTACTTTAAGTATATTGCTTTTGTTGAGTAAGCAGTTGACTTATTTACCCTAGACACTTTTAGTAAGCAAGGCCGTATTATTATATATTTTTTTTACAACTGTAAAGAGAGGAACCATACTCAGAGGTCAAGGGTCATAACACTGACAACGGTAGCAATTTTGGGTCTGCAGAGTTCAAACGATTTTGTGAGAAGTAGCATATAGAACATCGCGTGTTCAGCACTTATCATCCACAGAGTCCAGGTGTCTTGGAGAGATTTCACCAAACTATGAAGCAGATGTTACAAACTGCTGGTGAAGACTCTAGACGTAATGGGAATGAAGACTTACCTTTTATCTTGTTTGCAGCTCGAAATGGTTTACAACATTTCTTGGATTGTTCTCCTTTCCAATTAGTTTTCGGACACCAAGTGAGAGGCCCAATCCAGTTGTTGAGTGAAAGGTTGTTAGGAAACGTCTCTCTCCCTGATGGAAGTCGTCTGTTGAGTGAGATCCAGTCGAAGTTGAAGAAGTACTAAAACGTGGCAAGTGAGCACCTGAAGAAGTCGCAGTTGAAGCTGAAACAACACCATAACAACCAGTTCAGAGTAAAGCTGAGATGTTTTCAGGCATGTGATCTTGTTCTTGTTTTAAAGTCCAGAGTGGAAGGTGCTTTAGTTCATCATTTTGAAGGTTCGTTTGAAGTTGTTTGCAGACAACCTTCCAAGGTTATGGTAGTGCACATTAACAGGTTAAAAGCATTTCAAGGCTCCAGGCCAGTGTCATGTGTGTTACAGGACACAGTCACCCCTGAGAACCATATATCTCATGGCTTGTCTAATCATACCTTTTGTAATTCTAGCTTTGAGGAGATGTTGGGACGCTTGGATGAGGTTAAACTAGGGAGAGTTCGAGAGTGTTACTACACCAGTATTCTATTCTGTTTGGAGAAGTTCCTACCCAGACCTCTGTTTTGAGCAATGATATTCAGTTCACAGACACCACCCCTATTCGTATGCATCCTGAATAGAGTATCTCCAGAGAAGAGAGATATTACCAGGAGGGAAGTGGAGTTCCTCCTGGAAAAATGGTCTAGTTACACACAGTCAGAGTTCCTTGGAGTTCACCATGTTTGTTAGTTCCTAAACCGGATGGGAGTTGGCGCTTGTGTACTGATTACAGGCGGTTAAATAAAGTAACTGAAGTAGATCACTTTCCCATTTGCCATTGCTTGATCACTGTCAATCAATATCTAAACTCGATTTGTCCAAAGGTTATCATCAAGTGCCTTTGACAAGTCGAGCCAGTGAATATTCAGCTTTTGTAACACCTGATGGTTGTTTTCAGTATAACGTTATGCCTTTTGGTCCCGCCTCCATCTCCGCTGACCCTCACCTTCCTGACATCGTTCCGTCCGTTCGTCGACATCAGTCTCGGCGTCGTTCTTCATTCTCTTGTCGTTTCCGTTAAGTGTACTGTTACGACCCTGGGTTCTCCAGTGGAAACCAGAGGTCAAAATTGAGCTATTAAACTTCCTGGTAGCACAGTTGGGCATCTAGAATGTCAATTGTTTGTATCTTCCCTGCCAGACGTAAGACTATTATTGTTTCTCAAAGAGCATTTAAAGACTGAGCTGGGGTTGATTATTAAATAATAACATAGGCACCAACTTTGCTTACTAATACTTTCTAATCATTCATAAAGTAACAATACGTTGCATAGGGGAAGATCTTTAATGTGCTTAGCTGCACGATCAATTAGGCTCCTCCCGGCACCACGACATGAGGGAGGCAGCTGGTGGCTAGCTCGGTCTTCTCTGTGGCTGGTGTGGTGCGGTTAAGACCTACTCTGTGGCTGTATCCCTACTCTCCTTCCTTCTCCTCTTACTTATTTCCCTTACCTGAAGTTCCTGTATCCTTAAACTAAGTACGGGGCATTAGTGAGTGTGCCTACTCTGGTAGTAACTATTGGTGAGACCTGGGGTTAGTATTTGCCAGTGTTTTGTTTACCCTAAGTGTTGTTGTTTTGTATTAGGGTCCCACGTGGTTTCACTACCCTAAGCTGCATCCAGCTTCAGTGCTTATCCAGTAGTACTTTACCCTAACTTGTTATTAGTGTAAACCTTGTATCCTGTCTATGTGGACCAAGGCTTTTAACGTAAGATAGTGTGGTAAAGTTATTATTATTATTGTTATTGGTGTGAGTGTATATGGGGGGTTGTTAAGGGGTTAATAAATAAGTACATGAATTACAGAGTATCTCTTCTTCCAAGGTGGGAGCGCAGTGATCAACCCTTAGACTAACATATATGGTCTTGTAGCAAGTTATTACTACTGTGGATAGTTTATTTTGGGGGCCGGGCCTTTTAGCTCTCCCATATTTGATACTCTTGTCTTCTAACTACCTTACCCCTTAATAGTACCAGTACCCCATAGAAGCCCCACTCATATGTTGTAACAAGTGGTTGGCCAGTCCGGGAGGAACATTATAAGTGTAAAAAATTAGATTCTTGAGTGCCAAAATTAAAATTTTTTATTTCCGCAGAACGGTTGTGTGCTAGCCTAGGGTCCAGCTCATCTAGCAAAGGACATTCTTGCACTGACTGGACACCCAGCTGGATCCCTTCACGATTAAGGTTAGTGTGGCCTTGTGTTAGGGGCCGTGCAAATTTTTGTTTTTTTTCCAATTTTTATTTTTTAATTTTTTCTTTGGCTGGGAGCTAAAATTATTAGTGATGTCTTCTGAAATGCAGAACTGGCAAGGGAGCCTTCAGTGGTAGAGATAAAGAAACTTAAAAAGTCTAATTTAGTATTGTTAGGCCAGGAATTTGGCCTAGAATTAAATGTCGCAGATAAAAAGTGGACTTTGGTGAATGAAATATTACAACATTGTATTGATGAACAACTATTGGCAAGTGATACACCTTTATGCCAGCCTAGCCAAGCAGAAAGTGCAACTCATAGGGAAAGTGAATTAGCTTTAGAGTTAGCAAAAATAAAATTAGAGGAGCAAAGACTCAAAACCGAGGAGGCTAAATTAGAGCGAATGCCACTGGAACTCCACCTGCCGGGGATTCAAACCCCAGGCATTATGAGAAAAAGCATAATTTGCCTGAATTTTCCGAGTCTGACCCTGAAAGGTTTTTCAACCATTTTCAGAGAGTGGCCACGTCCATGAACTGGCCAAAGGAAGAGTGGGTGAAAATCCTACAGGGAAGACTTAGGGGTAAAGCACAAGATATTTTTATAAACATGCCTGACGACGAGTGTTTCGAATATGATAAAGTCAGGGAATGTATTTTGCGGGCATATGAAATTACTCCTGAAGCTCACCGCCAAGTTTATCGTAACCTTAGGCCTACTCACAACCAACCGCTCACTGAATTTGTGAATGATCAAATTCGATTGTTTGATAGATGGATTCGCTCGGCGAAAGCCGAAACATACGAGGCTCTCAGGAACTTAATTTTAATGGAGCATTTTATAGATATTATGCCAGAGAATGTTCACAGTATATTAGAGGAAGGATAGAGTTAAATTCTAAAATAGGGGATTTGGCCAAGTTGGCAGAAAACTACCAATTGGCGGGCAAAAGGCCCAATAAAAATAATTATACCCCACAGAGTAGCAAACCTTATACCCACAGCCAGTCCAGACCAGCTCATTCTAACCCTTTACCTAATGCACCTTCTGTTTCAGACATAACTAACCCTGTTAAAGTGTCTAGCCCAACGGCACCTAAAGGTGAACCGAAGGGTAATTCTGTTAGTAATGTCTCTTCTCCCCGACGTTTTTGTGGTCACTGTAATCGTCCAAACCACACTATTAGCCGTTGTTGGCAACTGCACCCTGAAAAAAGACCCAATGCTCTAGTTGTGACACAGGGCTTGAGGCTTTCAGAAGGGTTAGGGAGTAAGACCTCCAACCCACAGTGGTTGGACTTGCTTACCCCATTCTTATCGAAAGGGAGACTACTTTTGTCTGAGGGTTCTTCCTGGAAGGACGTGGTGATCTTCCGAGACACCGGTGCCATCCAGACTTTAATTTTAGAGAGTGCGTTGCAAGGTGCCAACACTCTCGACACTGGAGAGGTGGTACTGGTCGAGGGTGTCACTAGTGATACTCGGGCAGTACCCCTCCATAAGGTTACCCTGGAATCTGATTTCCACAAGGGTGTTTGTACAGTCGGAGTCACTCCATACCTACCTTTCCCTAATGTTGATGTAATAGTTGGTAATGATTTAGCAGGGATAAGGTAGGGGACTCCAGACTGCCTATTATGTTGCCTACCCCTAAGGTTTGCCTGGATCCACCCGCCGCAGAGGATAATGTTGTTTACCCCTGCGTGCGCAGTGACCAGGTCTATGGGACTTAAATGTAAGGGCAGCCCTGTGCTTGCCAAGGTGGTAAATCCCGAGGTCACGAGGAGCTTACCGAGTGGTGAAACCAAGTGGACCTCGCGGATACATTCATGGGCCCGACTCGATGACGTGGCCGAGGACATTGTGGAGAGCCTGCCACTGCCGTCTACCGAGAGTAGTGGGGAGGTGGAGGGAGAACACTGTTGAGGCCTCGCCAATGGCATCTGACCAAGGCCTAGATGCCTCCTTGAGTGAGTTACAGAAAGCTGACCCCACTCTTGCAGATTGTCATGAAACAGCCGTCTCTATGGAGGAAATTGTAGACGCAGCAACTGGGTAACTACTACAATGATCGGATTTTGATGAGAAAAATGGAGACCACAGAGTGCTCCCTTGTCAAATGAGTGGGAGGTAGTCCACCAGGTTATGTTGCCGACCTGCTATAGAGAAAGAGTTTTGGCAGCTGCTCATGATGATCCTATGGGGGGACATCAAGGTATTAATATTACGTATCACAAAATTTTAAAGTATTTTTTCTGGCCCAAGCTGAAAAGCGATGTGGCAAAATTTGTAATGCGTGTGTTGTTTGTCAACTGGTTGGGAAACCAAACCAGACTCCACCTAAAGCTCCTCTAAGGCCTATTGTCGTGCCAGAGGAACCATTTTCTCATGTGGTAATGGACTGTGTTGGACCATTACCTAGAACTAAGTCTGGTAATATTTACCTAATCACGATGATGTGTATCACTACTCGTTACCCAGAGGCTTTTGCTGTAAGGAACATCCGAGCAAAAACTGTTGTTGCTCGTATGTTGCAATTTTTTTCCACTTTTGGACTGCCTCGGGTCGTGCAAACTGACAATGGTACTAATTTTAAGTCTGATGTTTTCGAGCAATTTTGTAAGGAACATGGAATAACTCATAAGGTTTCCAGCCCATACCATCCACAGAGTCAGGGGGTAATTGAACGTTTCCATCTAACTCTGAAGCAGATGTTGAAGACATCGTGCGAGAGTTCCCACACCTTCTGGGATGAGAATTTACCGTATGTTTTGTTTGCGGCTAGAGAGGGATTACAAAGTTCACTGGGCTGTTCTCCTTTTGAGTTAGTCTTTGGCCATAAAGTTCGTGGACCCTTGCAAATGTTACAGGAGAATCTGTTAGGGAACGTAACGTTATCCGAAGGTTCGGCTTTCTTTGCGCAACACCACCAGAGACTCAAGGACTGCAAGGCGGCTGCATTAAAGTATCTTGGCAAGGCCCAAGAAAAGATGAAAGAACGTAACGATGCTAAATCTAAGTTACGGGTATTTCAGCCTGGCGACCCTGTCCTGGTATTAAAGCCTCGACTAGGGAACACTATGTCCCACAAGTACGAAGGCCCCTACATTGTGACAGAAAAGACTGGGGACCTCACGTACAAAGTGAGGCACTCTGACAAACGTAACCAGGTAATGCTCATACATGTAAATCGACTGAAGAAGTTCCAGGGCCCCAGGCCCATTGCACTAACCAATGTTTCCATTTCCAGTGAGAGAGGGGATGATTGTTCTGGGGACCCAACTAATCTCATTTTCAATAATTCTAGTTCTGTGAATGCTGTGGAGGAACTGTCCCATTTGCAGATGGCCCAACGTGAAGAGGTGCAGTCGTTGGTTGATGAATTCTCCAGTCTGTTCGGGGAGGTCCCGACCCAGACTGATGCCATTTGCCATGATGTCGAGTTGACGGACTACACTCCCATTCGCCTTCAACCCTATCGGATGAGTCCAGAAAAGAAGGCCATCGTACGGAAGGAGGTCGACTTCTTGCTCCAGCACGGCCTCATCCGGCCGAGCCAGGGCTCTTGGTGCTCGCCCTGCCTTTTGGTCCCCAAACCAGACGGCTCCTGGCGATTATGCACCGACTATCGGCAGCTCAACAAGGTGACCATTGTGGATGCCTATCCGCTGCCCCTCCTCGAGGACTGCATTGACGAGTTGGGAAATGCCAAGTACGTTTCGAAATTC
>NW_027189176.1:117248-154103 GCF_040958095.1 Procambarus clarkii
GAGCAACTATGGTGCTTCATTACCTCTAGAGAAGCACGTGACACTCCTCTTCACTGCTTCTCCTCACAGCTCGAGGTCCTCTGCCCCACTACCTTGGAGTCTCATCAATTACTTCATCTGTGCTGGCTTCGAAGTTCTCAGCAACTTCTTCCCCAAAGACAAACCTGCAACCCATCGACACTCCAAAAAAATGTTTCCCCTTTAACACAAACAAAAATAATCACACAATATGTTTGCCTCCAACCTCTATCTGTCCTCTACATACTGTGAGAGTGGACTCCCCCGTTGGGCGGGTCCATGCTCCACCTCACCTGGCGGCGGTCCTCACTCACGCTGGGAGGGTCCTACGCCATCAGGAGCCGGGCTCCCTCAGTTGCCTGCCAGCGTTCAGAGGAGACGGATGTCGCTCCGTGTTCCTCCCTCTCCACTCTCTTATTTCAGGCCTTCTGCCTTATTAAACATGTCTAACTTATCAATAAACATTGCTACTGTCGCTGGGCACACGACCAACTACAAGCAATCACTATGAACTGGCGTATATCGTGCTTACCACAGATTATCTGGTCGAGGGCGCTCCTCCCTCTGACGAAGCCTGGTCAGGGCGATTCCACAGCCCACGAAAATGTCTCTGGGCGGTTTAATACTCTCCTCGTCGACCAGGACTTGAGACCACAACGTTCCCAGTTCGATTCTACAGCTGGCACGTCTACACACTTCTCTTCTCTTGGAGATATATCACTAGGGGTTCCCTTCTGACGGGAGCTCAACGGAGCGCGGCTTTCCCCCTGCGATGTCTGGCCTCAAGTGAGGTCAAAACCCTCCAGAAACGGCCTCAAGCCTCCAGCAAAATGTCCACATCTCCTAGCCAGTCTTTTATCTGTTTTCTTCTTCACTGCCCATAATCTTAAATTGTTCATCATATCCAACCAGCTATTTTATATCTGTGTTATCGCCTCTATATATCCTAGACCTTCTGGTTAGGTCAGGCTTGCTGAATAACTCTCATGGGGGAGACTCGTTTCTCCTGTAGGCTGAGATCATAACACTCCCCTCCCCTTATTTTTGAGAGTTATTCCAGTGGCAAAGCTCGGGATAATACATCTGCCACCACACTGTCTCGTTCTTCAACCGATATACTCCCTTAGGAGTCTACAATTAGTTTGTTGCTCCTTGCAACATCCGTCTCACAACTCTCCAGAAACATGCTCTTCTCGCAAACGATCTGACTTCTCTGGCACCTCTTGGCTAGGCTGTCCTCCTTGGATGCCTGCACTCCATCGGTCCACTCTAGTTATTGTTTCCACCCTCCGTTTCCTCGTCTTCTTCTCTTCACGTCCAGAGTCAGACAACTACTATCTGTACCTCCTCTGTCGTCTTCACACTTCTATCTACTGCCATTATACTTCCGTCTCCTGTCATCATACTTCACTCTCTCGTCTTCACCGACGATCCTCCCTTTCGTCTCCTCATTTATCCGAGACCTCATCGTGTTTGACTTCCATCGAGTCCTCGGATTTCTTCTATTCCTCCATGCTTGCATCAACATGCTCTTCCCACACTTCTCACCTCTATACAACTCCCTTTCTTCTCCTTCAACTCTTCTTCGTTCCCTAAAAGTTTCTTCGAGCACTGTACTACACTCAACAGCACTCGACCGTACATGTCGTTTTACCTCTCCTAGTGTGCTCGTAAGCATCTCTCCACACATACTGTCTCTTCTTTCATTTTCTCGGCTATTACTCTTCTTCACTATCTTTTCTCCACGTTTTCTGTGAAACATGTCAACTCCTGACATCTCAAACAACTTAACTCCATTATCCAAATGCCTCTGTGCTCGTGGACAACTTGACGCTCTACTCCCGTCCTGAGTCTGTCCTCATCCTTCGTCATTCCTACTCAGCACAGTTGCATTCACCTTCCGACTCTTAATTTCAGCGTGCTGGGCTCCACTCAGGTCTCCTCTCTTCACATGAGTCTTCTTCGGCTGGTCATCTTCACTTTTGACCTCACCGAGACCTCATTTTCCTGGGCTGGACCTTCATCAAATAGCCACGCTATATCTACGTCAATCAAATCTCAATATCAATGAAATATGTCAGATCAAAAATTAACCCAACAGTTAACCCACATAACCCCCGCTTCCCAACCAATCACTCACAACCTTTCCTCACACGGGCTACAAATAACCTCAATATAGACCTCTCTCTACTCCAAAACTCGGAAACCCAACTTACTGTTCCCCCTATTCCACCCTGGCTTTATACAACTCCTAATACAGCAATACAACTCGAAGACAACATTGCAAAGTCTGCACCAAACTCAGCCATAGCCTCAGTCTTTCTTTCAACAATGGAAAATTGCTACCCAAATACCACAGCGATTTATACAGATGGATCTCGCATCATCATGAACAACGTACCCTCGGTCACTAGCGCTGTATGGATACCGGAATACCATCTCAAGCAGGGATGGCGGTTACCAAACCAACTATCTGTTTTCACAGCTGAATTATATGCCTTATATCAAGCTCTCCAAATAATCACAACACTACCAATCGGGACATATCCAATCTGCAATGACTCCAAGAGTGCGATTCAAGCAATTACGTACTCTTGAACAACGTGCAAGGAGTTTGTTTACCCATGTCTTCAACTTCTTCATGAACATCGTTTGAACGGTTATGATACCTCTATCCAATGGGTCCCAGCGCATTGTGGTATTCTCCATAATGAACTAGTAGATCAACTAGCCAAAGCAATGCACAACACACCTCACATTACCCGTCATCCAATTCCCCATGTTGCACGTAAAGGAGCCTTCAAGAATGCCATTACCCAAGATTATTGCGACGAAATGGAAAACGTCATGCTCACCTTTGTACTATGGGTCCATTAAAAAGAAATGGGAAACTTGGAAACATGTCAGATATAAAAGCAGAGAAATTGATATAGCGATGACCAGATTAAGGCTGGGACACACCAAACTAGCAGCACACAGCTCTAAGTACAGAACAGACATCAACGAACTCTGCATCCACTGTCAGGTGCCTGAAACAATCGAGCACTATCTCCTACATTGCTTCCGACATTATAGTGCCAGAGTAAATTTAAAACAAGTACTTATCTCACTTAAAATACCCTTTACCATCGATCATATATTAGGAGGCGGTGACCACTCGTTACAAGAAAAATACCAAATAGTCAAAGCACTGGCTAAATATCTCCAATCGACCAACAAATTGGGTCACATCTGACCCGCGCCACATTTATACCTGGCGCCACCAACAGCTAAACACAGAAAACAACTGCCTCGTCGAAACACCAAGGATCAGCTGACGCCATAAACACAACACACCGTCCTACAGTGCGGCAAGTCTCCCTTTAACACATCTCTGTTCTAGTCGCCGTTCCTCTGTCTACAGCACAACGCAACAAGCACTTTTGAAACTCTTATCATCTTCAACATAAACGCCTCTACCAACATCTGTACTGGTGCAGTCATCGGGAGGACAAACCCTTCATGCAAACTGCACCTACTATCAAGAAGAAGAAGATATCTACGTCGATATCTTCTACTGGTTGAATCGACACCGTCTTATATTCTTCAGCGTCTCCCTCGTCGGCCACCTCTGCCTTTATCACTACCGAGACAGGGTACTCAATGGCTTGGCGGCCTCCTGACTCATCTCCTCGGATGTCAGTCAGGTTCGCACTCTCAGGTGTCCCACCTGTGCCGTGGCCTTCTGGGCACTCCTCTGGCACAGTCTCCGCCATGACTCTTGGCAACACCTTTGTCCCGCACAAGTCATTCCCCAGGATCACTTGGACTCCTGGAATAGGTATGTCGGGGCACACTCCCAACATCACCTCTGTCGACACATATTCCGACCTTAGCTAGACAGTACAAACGGGCATGTCACTCTCCTACAATAACCCATATGCTTTCATCTTCCCACTGCCAGCTAATCGTCGATCATTCCCAATCAGGCTTCTCGTAATCAAGCTCTGATTAGCTCCGGTATCTCTTAAGATACCAGCTTCTACCTCAGGTTGGCCTCCTATACTGATCCAACCTTTGCTCATGAACGGCCTATATCTCTCGTTCACTAACTTCACCTTCTGTGGTTTGTCTTGGAACACCTTAGCATATTTAGTTCGGGGGTCACACATGGCCAGGGTCACAACTCTTTTGCTCTGCCTACAATCTTGCATCACGTGACCCAATCCGTTACAATTGTAACACCTCACCGGGGAAAAGTCTCTTCTATATGTACCAGAGTAGCTCTGACTCTGCCCACTCGTATTGGAGTTCCTCGGGCCAGACGTACTACTCGTACTCTGTGGAGCTTTACTGGACTCTTGATTCCCTGAATAACGATTAGGTTTCTCGTTTAGCTCCTCCATCTTCACTTTCAGACGAAGTGCGCGACCAACTCTTCTGAGTTTTAGGGTACTTACGTATATCTGCCCATTTATCAAAATTCTTCTCACCCCAGACTCCTCTGGGGTCTCTCATAATTTCTTCCTCCCCAGACTCCACTGGGTCTGCAATTGCTGCGTCTTGCCTCGCTTCTCACTCTGTTCCCAGCAAACAATTTTAGGTTGCCACAACATATCTGGAAAGTATTTGAAAGTATTGGAAACGTTTGTTTTATCGTATCAGATACGATATTGTGTGTGGACTTAAATAGGTTTCCAAAACTTATAACCAAGACATATGTATCTAACACTAATTTGAGATGTTGTGGCAACTTTACACTCCTAACATGAGTCATTCATAATCCATTCATATACCAATATGAATCTCTTTTGAAAGGTTTGAGCCAATAATCTGAACCCTTTTCACATCTTTGTGTTTAAAGTTAAATTTCTTGAAATTAAATTATATTTTATATTATATTATTTTTATTATATTTTATATTATATTATTATTTTCAATTTAAATATTAAAACCAATTTAAGGGTAAAAAAAATCTAATAATTTATATTTCTTTTATTATTTACTAACAATTATAATTATTTACTAACGGAGAGAGGGGAGGCTGTACGGCGGAGAGTGGCGGCTGTGGCGGACAGTGGCGGCGGTGGCGGATAGTGGCGGCGGGCGGACAGTGGCGGCGGGCGGACAGTGGCGGCGGTGGCGGATAGTGGCGGCTGTGGCGGATAGTGGCGGCGGGCGGACCGTGGCGGCTTTGGTGGCGGTGGTGGACAGTGGCGGCGGGCGGACAGTAGCGGCGGCGGGCGGACAGTAGCGGCGGCGGGCGGACAGTGGCGGCGGCGGGCGGACAGTGGCGGCGGCGGGCGGACAGTGGCGGCGGCGGGCGGACAGTGGCGGCGGCGGGCGGACAGTGGCGGCGGCGGGCGGACAGTGGTGGCGGCGGGCGGACAGTGGTGGCGGCGGGCGAACAGTGGAGGCGGCGGGCGGACAGTGGTGGCGGCCGGCGGACAGTGGTGGCGGCGGGCGGACAGTGGTGGCGGCGGGCGGACAGTGGTGGCGGTGGCAGACAGTGGTGGCGGTGGCGGACAGTGGTGGCGGTGGCGGATAGTGGCAGCGGGCGGACAGTGGCGGAGGGGCGGACAGTGGCGGCGGTGGCGGATAGTGGCGGCGGGCGGACAGTGGCGTCGGGCGGACAGCGGCGGCGGTGGCGGATAGTGGCGGCGGGCGGACAGTGGCGGCGGGCGGACAGCGGCGGCGGTGGCGGACAGTGGCGGCGGGCGGACAGGGCGGCGGCGGGCGGACAGTGGCGGCGGGCGGACAGTGGCGGCGGGAGGACAGTGGCGGCGGTGGCGGATAGTGGCGGCGGGCGGACAGTGGCGGCGGGCGGACAGTGGCGGCGGGCGGACAGTGGCGGCGGGCGGACAGTGGCGGCGGGCGGACAGTGGCGGCGGGCGGACAGTGGCGGCGGGCGGACAGTGGCGGATAGTGGCGGCGGGCGGACCGTGGCGGCTTTGGCGGCGGTGGTGGACAGTGGCGGCGGGCGGACAGTGGCGGCGGCGGGCGGACAGTGGCGGCGGCGGGCGGACAGTGGCGGCGGCGGGCGAACAGTGGCGGCGGCGGGCAGACAGTGGTGGCGGCGGGCGGACAGTGGAGGCGGCGGGCGGACAGTGGAGGCGGCGGGCGGACAGTGGAGGCGGCGGGCGGACAGTGGAGGCGGCGGGCGGACAGTGGTGGCGGCGGGCGGACAGTGGTGGCGGCGGGCGGACAGTGGTGGCGGCGGGCGGACAGTGGTGGCGGCGGGCGGACAGTGGTGGCGGTGGCAGTGGTGGCGGTGGCGGACAGTGGCGGACAGTGGCGGCGGTGGCGGACAGTGGTGGCGGTGCCGGACAGTGGCGGCAGTGGCGGACAGTGGCGGCGGTGGCGGACACTGGCGGCTGTGTCTGGCAGTGGCGGTAATTCTCCCTTAATTTAAGCTCTTATATGCTTCAGTAATCATATCCGCTCTTTCTGCGGCATCTTTCACCTCCTTTATCCCTGCTTCTTGGATCTTGAACGTTGTTTCGGGATGCATCATCTCCAAGAACTTCTCCATGACCATCAGTTGCTTCAGGTCAGCATAAGATCCAACTCCAGCAGCCTCAATCCACTTCTGGAATCGTCTTTCCAGATCCCTTGCTGTCTCAGCAAACGTACACGCTCCAATTTTGATCATCTCTCTGAAGTGCTTCTTATAAGCTTCTGGGGTTAGCTGAAACGAGCGCAATATGCTGTTCTTTACCGTGGCATAATCCTGGCACTCTTCCAGTGACAATTGGGTGTATGCCTCTCTGGCTGCACCGGTCAATCTTAACTGGACCAGCTGGGCCCATTCCTCCTGTGGCCACTCCTTGATGCTGGCTACCTTTTCAAAGTGCTCGAAAAAGCTCTCTGTCTCTTCAGGAACAAACAAGGGAATGTCCTTCTCCCTAACCCTAACATCTTGTGAGTGTGATACCTGGGTGGTGCTCTCTGGCAACCCATGTTCAATCCTTTGCTCAGCCAAGGTTCTATTCGCTTCTATCTGCATTTGTTTTGTTCTCCCTTTTTCTCTTTCGACCTGGGCTTTTTTTTCAACCTGGGCTTTTTCTTTTTCGACCTCTAGTCTTGCTTTCTCTTTTTCTTTCTCCTGTTCCAACTCCAGTTCTCTTTCTCTGTTTTTTTCTTTTTCTACTTCCAGTCTGGTTTTCTCTTTTTCTACTTCCAGCCTGGTTTTTTCTTTTTCCTTCTCGGCTTCATTTTTCATCTGGAGTTCTAATTTCATCTTTTCCAGCTGGAACTGTCTCTCATCACGCTGCATCTGGAGCCCTAACTGGAACCTTTCCAAGCTCCTATTTCGGCTACTCCTGCTACTGCGGCTACTCTTGCTGCTCCTACTCGATCCCTGGGATCTCACTTCATCCTGCCCATCATCCTCCTTTCCACTTTCAGCTCCTTTCTGGGCTCCTTGTTCTGCCTCTTCATTTTTGGCTCTTAACTGCCTCAGGATCTCATCCTTCATCCCAGCTACTTTGGATGCTTTCAACCTAATGCCACATTTTTCTGCTATTTGTTTCAATTGATCCCTCGTGCAACCTTCTAAGTCCTCAAGCTTGCCTGACTCCACAAACGCTTGCACCTTATCCATCTTGTCCTGCGAGTCTTCCCAAGAGAGAGAATATACACCTGCGGTCACACAGTTTATTTCAGCAAGGGTGTACAAATCCAATCGTGGACAGGGTGTGGGTGTGTCAGTTCACTCTCCCAGACACAGGCCCCCAATTTATTATAGATGTGTGTTGGTTGGTTGGGTGTTGTCGTCGTTGATTCTTCTCTACGGACAACCCAACCCACAACTCGGTAGAGTGCTTATACCTCACTAGGAGATCACCCTTGGCGCTTCTGGCTCTTGGAGAGGGGCTCAACGTCACACGTTTAGGGGATACGGCTCCAACACTTAGCCTCGTTGTCACGTGCACACACCCACACGAGCCGCTGTGACTCCCCACTCTCTCCTTAGGTGATATGATCTCCTCAATCCCCTTTTGACTTATTAGTATTACCTTCTACCCTGTCCACGGCAGTGGTTCTTGGTTCTTTCTCTCTCTCTCTCCTCCTGTACTATTTCATGGGAAGCCTCACTAGGAAAAGGGCAAACACCAGCAAATTCGAACACATTTACTGGACAAAGCACATTCACAATACATACACACATATAATAATAATGAATCCTATACTTTATACTATTACAATCAGGTTGCTCTCCAACACCATCAGAACTCTATCATCAGCTCATCAAGTGGAATCCTATCTTCTGATTCCCCACCTGATACTATCTACCTCTTCAAGTAGATCAAGTGTTATACTACAATGCTGCACTATCAGCAAGAGAATATATCTATAAATGTGTACAATGAAAATCAGCATGTGAATGCAATAACATGTATCAGCATAAATGTTCCTTGATACACCGCAATGATCAATCGATCACTCTATCAGTCCAAGAACACATACATCTGTAGGTAATCCAACCTACGATTGTAACTCTGAACTTCAGTATAAAACACTCCTTGACATAAGAATGCAAACAATCACCCACCTCTCACTGCGTCTTGCACGCTAATGACAACCAAACACTCGATTACCTCCCTACAAGTAATCATTCAGAACTTCCTTTCCACATCTGGAAGTTCACTACCCTGATCTCTTCAAGTTCTTCTGGGTTTCTACCAGGATCCTCTTCAGCTCCTCCAGGCTGCTACCATGAAGTTTTCCTTGAGCAACTACGGTGCTTCACCCTTCTGCTAGGTTCCTCCACAGCTCTCTTGGCTGCTATACCATGAAGTTCCAGCGAGCAACTATGGTGCTTCACTACCTCTAGAGAAGCACGTGACACTCCTCTTCACTGCTTCTCCTCACAGCTCGAGGTCCTCTGCTCCACTACCTTGGAGTCTCATCAATTACTTCATCTGTGCTGGCTTCGAAGTTCTCAGCAACTTCTTCCCCAAAAACCAACCTGCAACCCATCCACACTCCAATAAAAATATTTCCCCTTTAACACATAAACAAAAATAATCACACAATATGTTTGCCTCCAACCTTTATCTGTCCTCTACATACTGTGAGAGTGGACTCCCCCGTTGGGCGGGTCCATGCTCCACCTCGCCTGGCGGCGGTCCTCACTCACGCTGGGAGGGTCCTCCACCATCAGGAGCCGGGCTCCCTCAGTTGCCTGCCAGCGCTCAGAGGAGACGGATGTCGCTCCATGTTCCTCCCTCTCCACTCTCTTATTTCAGGCCTTCTGCCTTATTAAAACATGTCTAACTTATCAATAAACATTACTACTGTCGCTGGGCACACGACCAACTACAAGCAATCACTATGAACTGGCGTATATCGTGCTTACCACAGATTATCTGGTCGAGGGCGCTCCTCCCTCTGACGTAGCCTGGTCAGGGCGATTCCACAGCCCACGAAAATGTCTCTGGGCGGTTTAATACTCTCCTCGTCGACAAGGACTTGAAATCACAACGTTCCCAGCTCGATTCTACAGCTGGCACGTCTACACACTTCTCTTCTCTTTGAGATATATCACTAGGGGTTCCTTTCTGACGGGAGCTCAACGGAGCGCGGCTTTTCCCCTGCGATGTCTGGCCTCAAGTGAGGTCAAAGCCATCCAGAAACGAGCCTCACGCCTCCAGCAAAATGTCCACATTTCCTAGCCAGTCATTTATCTGTTTTCTTCTTCACTTCCCATAATCTTAAATTGTTCATCATATCCAACCAGCTATTTTACATCTGTGTTATCGCCTCTATATATCCTAGACCTTCTGGTTAGGTCAGGCTTGCTGAATAACTCTCAAGGAGGAGACTCGTTTCTCCTGCAGGCTGAGATCATAACAATATCCACCTAATATACGAGTTGTGAATACAGCGCATACAGCGACCTGACTCCAGCATGTACCATAAAAGTTTAAAAATGACCAAGGATAATTTAAACAATTATTTTATGGTGTTTAAGGTTTATCTGAATAATCCAACCATTTTGCTAGAAATTACCTACTTAATATTATCTATTAGATTAAGGAACTCCCCAAAATGCTGTGCATACTAGTGACTTTATAAAAACGTAAACACATCATGCTATGTACTCTCATAAAACCAATGTAACTTATTGTATATATATAAATAAATAAATCAATAAATTATATATGACAATAATCCTTTAACTATTGACATTGCCATTGGCTTATATCTCAATAAAAACATCAACAAATATTTGTATCCACCACTCTTTAAAAAAGTACTTTATAATTGGATGAAAATAAAGATTTAACAAGTAAATCATTTAACATAACTAAGTCACTAATTTATGTTCTTAACATAATATAATAATAATATTTCAAATAAATCAATTGGAAACAATATTTTTAAAATAAAGAAAATCACTCGGTCAATTAGGCAAATCGGGTCTTGCATAGTAGGACGAGAAGTGCATTCTGGCTACTAGGTACGACATATATATATATATATATATATATATATATATATATATATATATATATATATATATATATATATATATACATACATATATATATATATATATATAAATATATATATATCTATATATATATATATATACATATATATATATATATATATATATATATATATATATATATATATATATATATATATATATATATATATATATATATGTCGTACCTAGTAGCCAGAACTCACTTCTCAGCCTACTATGCAAGGCCCAATTTGCCTAATAAGCCAAGTTTTCATGAATTAATGGTTTTTCGACTACCTAACCTAACTTTTTTGGCTACCTAACCTAACCTAACCAATAAAGATATGTTAGGTTAGGTTATGTAGGGTTGGTTAGGTTCGGTCATATATCTACGTTAATTTTAACTCCAATAAAAAAATTGACCTCATACATAATGAAATGGGTAGCTTTATCATTTCATAAGAAAAAAATTAGAAAAAATATATTAATTCAGGAAAACTTGGCTTATTAGGCAAAACGGGCCTTGCATATTAGGCTGAGAAGTGCATTCTGGCTACTAGGTACGACATATATATATATATATATATATATATATATATATATATATATATATATATATATATATATATATATATATATATATATGCGAACAAGCCAGAATGGTCCCCTGGACAATATGCAACTGAAAACTCACCCCAGAAGTGACTCGAACCCATACTCCCAGAAGCAACGCAACTGGTATGTACAAGACGCCTTAATCCACTTGACCATCACGACCGAATGAGGTGATTTGGTAAAATGCTATGCCCAAGATTACTATCCGAGTGCCGGCGGTGGGGTGGTTCAAATAGCCTCGGCTATCACCTCATTATGTCCGGTCGTGATGGTCAAGTGGATTAAGGCGTCTTGTACATACCAGTTGCGTTGCTTCTGGGAGTATGGGTTCGAGTCACTTCTGGGGTGTGAGTTTTCAGTTATATATATATATATATATATATATATATATATATATGTCGTACCTAATAGCCAGAACGCACTTCTCAGCCTACTATTCAAGGCCCGATTTGCCTAATAAGCCAAGTTTTCATGAATTAATGTTTTTTCGTCTACCTAACCTAGCTTTTTTTGGCTACCTAACCTAACCTTACCTATAAATATAGGTTAGGTTAGGTTAGGTAGGGTTGGTTAGGTTCGGTCATATATCTACGTTAATTTTAACTCCAATAAAAAAAAATTGACCTCATACATAGAGAAAAGGGTTGCTTTATCATTTCATAAGAAAAAAATTATAGGAAATATATTAATTCAGGAAAACTTGGCTTATTAGGCAAATCGGGCCTTGAATATTAGGCTGAGAAGTGAGTTCTGGCTACTAGGTACGACATATATATATATATATATATATATATATATATATATATATATATATATATATATATATATATATATATATATATATATATATATATATATATATGTATATATATGTATATGTATATATATACATATATATATATATATATATATATATATATATATATATATATATATATATATATATATATATATATATATATATATGAATGAAAACTCACACCCCAGAAGTGACTCGAACCCATACTCCCAGAAGCAACGCAACTGGTAACTACAGGGCGCCTTAATCCGCTTGACCATCACGGCCGTCAAAAGGAAGTGATAGCCGAGGCTATTTGAGCCACTTCCCCGACGGCAACTCGGATGGTAATCTTGGGCATAGCATTTCACCAAATCACCTCATTCTTTGGGGCACACGTGAGGAACACAAATGCAAACAAGCCTGAATGGTCCCCAGGACTATATGGAATGAAAACTCACACCCCAGAAGTGACTCGAACCCATACTCCCAGAAGCAACGCAACTGGTAACTACAGGGCGCCTTAATCCGCTTGACCATCACGGCCGTCAAAAGGAAGTGATAGCCGAGGCTATTTGAGCCACTTCCCCGACGGCAACTCGGATGGTAATCTTGGGCATAGCATTTCACCAAATCACCTCATTCTTTGGGGCACACGTGAGGAACACAAATGCAAACAAGCCTGAATGGGCTTTCATTCGCATATAGTCCTGGGGACCATTCAGGCTTGTTTGCATTTGTGTTCCTCACGTGTGCCCCAAAGAATGAGGTGATTTGGTGAAATGCTATGCCCAAGATTACCATCCGAGTTGCCGTCGGGGAAGTGGCTCAAATAGCCTCGGCTATCACTTCCTTTTGACGGCCGTGATGGTCAAGCGGATTAAGGCGCCCTGTAGTTACCAGTTGCGTTGCTTCTGGGAGTATGGGTTCGAGTCACTTCTGGGGTGTGAGTTTTCATTCGCATATAGTCCTGGGGACCATTCAGGCTTGTTTGCATTTGTGTTCCTCACGTGTGCCCCAAAGAATGAGGTGATTTGGTGAAATGCTATGCCCAAGATTACCATCCGAGTTGCCGTCGGGGAAGTGGCTCAAATAGCCTCGGCTATCACTTCCTTTTGACGGCCGTGATGGTCAAGCGGATTAAGGCGCCCTGTAGTTACCAGTTGCGTTGCTTCTGGGAGTATGGGTTCGAGTCACTTCTGGGGTGTGAGTTTTCATTCGCATATAGTCCTGGGGACCATTCAGGCTTGTTTGCATTTGTGTTCCTCACGTGTGCCCCAAAGAATGAGGTGATTTGGTGAAATGCTATGCCCAAGATTACCATCCGAGTTGCCGTCGGGGAAGTGGCTCAAATAGCCTCGGCTATCACTTCCTTTTGACGGCCGTGATGGTCAAGCGGATTAAGGCGCCCTGTAGTTACCAGTTGCGTTGCTTCTGGGAGTATGGGTTCGAGTCACTTCTGGGGTGTGAGTTTTCATTCGCATATAGTCCTGGGGACCATTCAGGCTTGTTTGCATTTGTGTTCCTCACGTGTGCCCCAAAGAATGAGGTGATTTGGTGAAATGCTATGCCCAAGATTACCATCCGAGTTGCCGTCGGGGAAGTGGCTCAAATAGCCTCGGCTATCACTTCCTTTTGACGGCAGTGATGGTCAAGCGGATTAAGGCGCCCTGTAGTTACCAGTTGCGTTGCTTCTGGGAGTATGGGTTCGAGTCACTTCTGGGGTGTGAGTTTTCATTCGCATATAGTCCTGGGGACCATTCAGGCTTGTTTGCATTTGTGTTCCTCACGTGTGCCCCAAAGAATGAGGTGATTTGGTGAAATGCTATGCCCAAGATTACCATCCGAGTTACCGTCGGGGAAGTGGCTCAAATAGCCTCGGCTATCACTTCCTTTTGACGGCCGTGATGGTCAAGCGGATTAAGGCGCCCTGTAGTTACCAGTTGCGTTGCTTCTGGGAGTATGAGTTCGAGTCACTTCTGGGGTGTGAGTTTTCATTCGCATATAGTCCTGGGGACCATTCAGGCTTGTTTGCATTTGTGTTCCTCACGTGTGCCCCAAAGAATGAGGTGATTTGGTGAAATGCTATGCCCAAGATTACCATCCGAGTTGCCGTCGGGGAAGTGGCTCAAATAGCCTCGGCTATCACTTCCTTTTGACGGCCGTGATGGTCAAGCGGATTAAGGCGCCCTGTAGTTACCAGTTGCGTTGCTTCTGGGAGTATGGGTTCGAGTCACTTCTGGGGTGTGAGTTTTCATTCGCATATAGTCCTGGGGACCATTCAGGCTTGTTTGCATATATATATATATATATATATATATATATATATATATATATATATATATATATATATATATATATATATATTTATATATATATGACAACGTCAAACCACGGAGGAAAAATGAAACAGGAATTTCTTTAAGTACTTTCGTACTTAAGGAAATATACTTATATACGTACTTATATATATATATATATATATATATATATATATATATATATATATATATATATATATATATGTATATAAATATATATATATATATTTATATATATATATATATAAATATATATATATATATATATATATATATATATATATATATATATATATATATATTTCTAACACGAATTTTCTCAATCTTTCGTACATTTCTTTTCACTGTTGGAGGTAAATCAAAAATCAATTCTCCAAAATTCATTTTTATTTCTAGTCTGACACGACACGAGCGCGTTTCGTAAAACTTATTACATTTTCAAAGACTTTAGTTTACAAATACACAACTGAATAGAACTTACGCATCTCCGATTTTATATCTACATTTTAGTGAGGTGGATGGGGTGAGGTGGCATTAATAGGGTATTAATTTCATCAACACAAGACAGAACAAGAGGTGGCATTAATAGGGTATTAATTTCATCAACACAAGACAGAACACGAAACAATGGGTATTGAATAGAAGTGTATGTAGAAAGCCTATTGGTCCATATTTCTTGATGCTTCTATATTGGAGCGGAGTCTTGAGGTGGGTAGAATATAGTTGTGCATTAATTGGCTGTTGATTGCTGGTGTTGACTTCTTGATGTGTAGTGCCTCGCAAACGTCAAGCCGCCTGCTATCGCTGTATCTATCGATGATTTCTGTGTTGTTTACTAGGATTTCTCTGGCGATGGTTTGGTTGTGGGAAGAGATTATATGTTCCTTAATGGAGCCCTGTTGCTTATGCATCGTTAAACGCCTAGAAAGAGATGTTGTTGTCTTGCCTATATACTGGGTTTTTTGGAGCTTACAGTCCCCAAGAGGGCATTTGAAGGCATAGAAAACGTTAGTCTCTTTTAAAGCGTTCTGTTTTGTGTCTGGAGAGTTTCTCATGAGTAGGCTGGCCGTTTTTCTGGTTTTATAGTAAATCGTCAGTTGTATCCTCTGATTTTGTCTGTAGGGAAAACGTTTCTATTAACAATATCTTTCAGGACCCTTTCCTCCGTTTTATGAGCTGTGGAAAAGAAGTTCCTGTAAAATAGTCTAATAGGGGGTATAGGTGTTGTGTTAGTTGTCTCTTTAGAGGTTGCATGGCGTTTCACTTTCCTTCTTATGATGTCTTCGACGAAACCATTGGAGAACCCGTTGTTGACTAAGACCTGCCTTACCCTACAGAGTTCTTCGTCGACTTGCTTCCATTCTGAGCTGTGGCTGAGAGCACGGTCGACATATGCGTTAACAACACTCCTCTTGTACTTGTCTGGGCAGTCGTTGTTGGCATTTAGGCACATTCCTATGTTCGTTTCCTTAGTGTAGACTGCAGTGTGGAAACCTCCGCTCTTTTCCATGACTGTTACATCTAGAAAGGGCAGCTTCCCATCCTTTTCCATCTCGTAAGTGAAACGCAGCACGGAACTCTGCTCAAATGCCTCCTTCAGCTCCTGCAGATGTCTGACATCAGGTACCTGTGTAAAAATGTCGTCAACATACCTGCAGTATATGGCCGGTTTCAAGTTCATGTCGACTAAGACTTTTTGTTCGATGGTACCTATGTAGACGTTTGCAAACAGGACACCTAGGGGAGAACCCATGGCAACCCCATCTACTTGCTTATAAATGTGCCCATCCGGGCTCAAGAAGGGTGCCTCTTTAGTACAAGCTTGGAGTAGTTTCCTCAGAATATTTTCTGGTATGTCAAGAGGAGTACAGGCTGGATCACGATACACTCTGTCAGCTATCATCCCGATTGTCTCGTCCACAGGTCCGTTGGTAAACAGCGATTCTACGTCCAACGAGGCTCTTATGCCTGTGGCCCGTGTCATGGAAAAGAGCGGAGGTTTCCACACTGCAGTCTACACTAAGGAAACGAACATAGGAATGTGCCTAAATGCCAACAGCGACTGGCCAGACAGGTACAAGAGGAGTGTTGTTAACGCATATGTCGACCGTGCTCTCAGCCACAGCTCAGAATGGAAGCAAGTCGACGAAGAACTCTGTAGGGTAAGGCAGGTCCTAGTCAACAACGGCTTCTCCAATGGTTTCGTCGAAGACATCATAAGAAGGAAAGTGAAACGCCATGCAACCTCTAAAGAGACAACTAACACAACACCTATACCTCCTATTAGACTATTTTACAGGAACTTCTTTTCCACAGCTCATAAAACGGAGGAAAGGGTCCTGAAAGATATTGTTAATAGAAACGTTATCCCTACAGACAAAAATCAGAGGATACAACTGACGATTTACTATAAAACCAGAAAAACGGCCAGCCTACTCATGAGAAACTCTCCAGACACAAAACAGAACGCTTTAAAAAAGACTAACATCGTCTATGCCTTCAAATGCCCTCTTGGGGACTGTAAGCTCCAAAAAACCCAGTATATAGGCAAGACAACAACATCTCTTTCTAGGCGTTTAACGATGCATAAGCAACAGGGCTCCATTAAGGAACATATAATCTCTTCCCACAACCAAACCATCGCCAGAGAAATCCTAGTAAACAACACAGAAATCATCGATAGATACAGCGATAGTAGGCGGCTTGACGTTTGCGAGGCACTACACATCAAGAAGTCAACACCAGCAATCAACAGCCAATTAATGCACAACTATACTCTACCCACCTCAAGTCTCCGCTCCAATATAGAAGCATCAAGAAATATGGACCAATAGGCTTTCTACATACACTTCTATTCAATACCCATTGTTTCGTGTTCTGTCTTGTGTTGATGAAATTAATACCCTATTAATGCCACCTCTTGTTCTGTCTTGTGTTGATGAAATTAATACCCTATTAATGCCACCTCACCCTCTCCACCTCACTAAAATGTAGATATAAAATCGGAGATGCGTAAGTTCTATTCAGTTGTGTATTTGTAAACTAAAGTCTTTGAAAATGTAATAAGTTTTACGAAACGCGCTCGTGTCGCGTCAGACTAGAAATAAAAATGAACTTTGGAGAATTGATTTTTGATTTACCTCCAACAGTGAAAAGAAATGTACGAAAGATTGAGAAAATTCGTGTTAGAATTATTAATCTTACTTTTTCGGTCATATTTAATAATATATATATATATATATATATATATATATATATATATATATATATATATATATATATATATATATATATATATATATATATATATATATATATATATATATATATATATATATATATATATATATATATACACACATATATATATATATATATATATATATATATATATATATATATATATATATATATATATATATATATATATATATTGTGACGATAATCTCTTTCAAGAGAGATTGAGCCTGCTCTTCTCTACATGAAGTTACGTTTATTATTCAAGATTAAGATGCTACCTTCAATATACGTCTCTCAGTAGCACAAAACGTTTTGACCAGGAGGCAAAACGTATCCAAGACTCACCCCCCTACTCCACTCCCTCCACGCCGGCTCGTCATCATCCAGCCAACTACCCTTCCCAGCCTGCCTGCTCCTGATTGGTGACTCGCTGAGTGCACACCTGCACATTGCACCTCAGCACCCTCTACCTGAGTCGATGTCTGGGCTTGGTCCAGCCATTGAAGTCAGAATATCCTTGTGCTCTCAAGCAGTGAACAACTAACTGATATACGCTGTCTCTCAGCTGGATGTTTCTCAGCTAGCGCTAATATTCTAGTCACCTAATTTTTGTTCACTTTTAAACGTTATATTATTGTAAAGTAACTTCATCCCTATTATTCATTTATGTTATATTGTTTTTGACTTGTTCTTTTGCACTGTACATTGCCAAGGGATTGTCTTTGTTTATATTTGTTTTCTAGATTAATTAAAGTTTAATTGTTCATATTTTGTGTTTTGCGTGTCTTCCCTTACTTTACCACAGACAGACAGAAAACAGGCAAGCAGTCTATATTTTTTTTGTAAGTGTGACTAGGCATTGACACCTGCCATTGGAAGACTGCCGAACATCTATACTCCAACACTTTCCCGTCACATTTAATGGGGGCTTGTCCTAGGAGCTTCACTCAGGTACTAGTACCAGAACGTCAATTTGTGGAAAGCGTACTTGGCTTTGATACAGTTGCTTTTCAATATTTTCATTACTTTTAATATTTATATGGTGCTGTGTGTATTGTGCATTCCGAGAGTAGCATATAGTGAGTGTTGGATAATTTTGGATTACGTGGTGACTGAAGGCCTCAGTCATTCTCTTAATTGGCCATCCCTCCCTCCGTGTTATTACTCGTGTTTTCCACCTTTTGTTCCTAGGATATTTCTTAATCTCAGACAGATCATCATTTTGGGTACACTGATACTTTGGTTTGTCTTCGGGTCAAAGCACCCTATCTTCTGCAATCCGACCGAAGGAAAATAAAGAGGGCCATAGTTCCTCTAGCACGGACTACGTTGCTGAGTTGGGTCCTCAGCAGCAGTTCTCGTCACCAGTTGACACTCGCACCCCTACACGTCGGTCAGAGATGATGATATTTACTTAGGTAGGGAATTAGCTTTCTTTTTCAGAGCACAAAGTTCGCTAATTCTGTAAGTATCATATTTCATTTTTGGGGGAATACCCTTGCTTCTGTCCTATAGAGACTCTGCAAGGTATCCCTACATTCTTGGACTACCTTATTCACTTTTGGAACAATTAAATGTTTCATTTGTTTTAGAAACTCAGTTTCATTTATTTAGTAGGATTTTTTTGCCCTTATTCTCTTACATTGAGTACCGGGTACAAGATTTCCTGCGCTTTTGATTGACTAATCATTTACCATTCTAAAATTAACATTAATTGTTAAATATTAAATTCCACAGGATAGTTACCAGTTGCCACGTTATCCTGTTACTGACACTGACCTTATCACAAGTATTCGTTGTACATTTATTTGCTATTTTTCACCATGTTTCGTCTCCCAGCTTTTCGTAACGATCCAGCAGGTGAAATAGGAACCTTAAGTCGTGCCAAGAGGACCGAATTACAAAGTCTTGCACGCGAGCATCAACTAGATGTTCCCCATGGAGCCAACAAAAATGAATTGCATAACATAATAATAGATCACCTCTTAGATGAAGGGAAGATTGACTCTGAAACTAACGAAACTTATACTATTGCAGATAAACATGATCTGGCAACTATAAAACTCAAGCTCGAACTTGCAAAACTCGAGCGGGAGCAACAGCACGAAGCTATCCACATGAGAGAAAGAGAGGCTGAACTGGCGAAAGAAGCCCTCCAGATGAGGGAAAGAGAAGCTGCAATGAAGAAAGAAGAGCAAGAACGTGAAATGGCCCTATTCAGAGAGCGTGAGCGAATACAGCTTGAACCAAAACAACGCCACCTGGAGATACAACGAAAGCATGACAAACAGCAAGTCGATTTGGCTACAGAATGTCGTTAACGAGAACTCACGTTGGAAACTACACACCACACTCAGCGCCAACAAACTACCGCTAGTCTTCCAGTAAGTTTCAATGTCTCCCATGCAAGTAAGTTAATGCCACCATTCGTTCAGACAGAGACTTATGTCTTTTTCACCACTTTTGAGATCCTAGCTAATAAACTTAGCCGGCCTGCAGATCAATGGTCTACCCTTCTCAGAGTGCATCTTACAGGTAAAGCTGCGGTTACTCTCAGTACCTTAGCGTCTGAGAATGACTACCAGACCCTGAAGCAAGCAGTGTTGGACGCCTACCTTCTCTCCACCGAAAGCTACAGACGAAAACTCCGTGATCATCTAAAGGCAAGTACCGCCACCTTTCTAGAATTTGCCAATACCAAGAAAGGATATTTCATGAAATGGCTGGAAGCAGCACATGTCTCTACATTTGCAGATCTCGTCAACCTCATGCTAGTTGAGGAATTCTTGAGACGTGTTCCCCCTTCCGTCCGTTTATATTTAGCAGATAAAGAAGAAACCGACTACATCTAATGTGCGAAATCAGCTGACACCTACAGCCTCATCCATCGGCTAACACCAGACCCACCTCACAGTAAGAAGTCTTGGTATAGTTATGATAAAGTAGGTGCAGATCAAGCAAGCTCTCAATTGTATTGTAAGTGTTGCAAACTCTATGGACATACCATAGATTAATGTGGGAAAGCTCAATACAAAGGCAATGAAACAACTAAACCCAAACCAAGTCCTCCTAAGTCCGGTAAGCCTGTAATGAATGTTGGTGTTCCTGTTAATGATCTTTCTCTCTTGAGCAAACACCTGTATCCTGGAACTGTCTCTGACAACGGTACAGATTCGGAGGGACGTTTCAAATTGAAGATCTTGAGGGACACAGCGGCATTCAGTCCATAATACTGAAATCAGCTGTGCCTAACATCACCTACACCGGGGAAACCGTCCTTATCACTGACCTCACTGCTACCACTCCGTATCCACTCGCCAGAGTCCACCTGGATTGTCTTTTTGTGACCGGTGAAGTTCTAGTCGCCATCAGGGAGAAGCCTTTTCCCATGTCTGGAGTGCAACTTCTCCTGGGCAACGACTTGGCAGAAGACTTGCAACCGTCCAACCTGATCATCATGGACAAACCCCAGGTGTGTAACTCTGTGGTGGACAATCCCATCTTTGAGTATGTTTCCGCAGAGGTCCAAGAAAGTGATAAAGTTTCTCCTCCGGATTTGGTGACCACCCGTGCACAAGCTGCTCGCCCGCAACCAGCTGACTCTACTGCTACCGTTGTCCCTCAAGACCCTCAGAATCTACCACCAAATCCTACCAGCTTGGAGTTCCGTAAATTACAGAGGGAAGATCAATCATTAACACCATTATTCTTCCAGGCTGAGACTCAACCTGACAGTATCCCTGGGTTCTTCCTAGAGAATCAGTTGCTCTACCGCTGGTACAGACCCAGTAAGCTGAAGGAGGACGACGATTGGGCAAATGTCGAACAACTAGTGATTCCCACCAGTCTACGGGCCGATATTCTACACTTGGCCCACCTACCTTGAGGTTACCTTGAGGTGCTTCCGGGGCTTAGCGTCCCCGCGGCCCGGTCGTCGACCAGGCCTCCTGGTTGCCGGACTGATCAACCAGGCTGTTGGACGCGGCTGCTCGCAGCCTGACGTATGAGTCACAGCCTGGTTGATCAGATATCCTTTGGAGGTGCATATCCAGTTCTCTCTTGAACACTGTGAGGGGTCGGCCAGTTATGCCCCATAGTTATGTTATGTCCACGGAGTTATGCCCACGGAGCACTTTCTCACTATGGTTTTAACAAAACCTACCACGGAATCAGACAAGACTACTACTGGCCAAGTATGGTTAAGGACGTCAAAAAATACGTGCAACAGTGTCATACATGTCAGATGGCAGGTAAACCTAACATCTCTATTCCCCAGGCCCCATTGACTCCTATTCAGGTGCCTGCGGAACCTTTCCACAGACTCATCATAGACTGTGTTGGTCCTTTACCCCGGACCAGCTCTGGCAACGCCTATATACTAACTATCTTGTGTCCTACCACCAGATTCCCCATAGCAGTTCCTGTAAAGAACATTACGGCTGCTACTGTGGTGAAACACCTATTGAAGATCTTCACTCAGTATGGATTTCCAAGAGAGGTTCAAAGTGACTGTGGCACCAACTTCACCAGTGATCTCTTCAAGAAGACACTGGAGGAGTTCAACATCACACAGGTATTGTCCAGCCCCTATCATCCTGCTTCACAGGGTTCTCTTGAACGTAGTCATCAGACTATTAAAGCACTCCTAAAGAAATTTTGCAATGAAACCTTGAAGGACTGGGATAAACAACTTGACCTCATTATGTGCATTTTCAGAAGTCTCCCCAATGAGTCTCTAGGAGTGTCTCCTTATGAGATGCTCTACGGACGTAAGTGCCGTACTCCTCTCAAAGCTTTCAAAGACTCTCTACGTAATGCCACCTTCAGTGACCCCCAGAATGCGCCCCAGTTTCTTCAAAACTTAAAGCACCTTCTAGAGAGAGTATGTAAATTTGCTAATGACAATCTATTGAAAGCTCAGGAGAGGATGAAGACTCATTTTGACCAACGCAGCAAACTAAGGAAATTTAAACCAGGAGACTTCGTGTTGGCATATTTTCCTATCCCAGGTTCTCCACTGCAAAACAAGTTTTCAGGACCTTGCCGCATCAAGGAGTGCAGAAACAATCACAACTACGTTCTTGAGACTCCAGATAGGCGGCGGAATACCCAGTTGTGCCACGTCAACCTCCTGAAGCAGTATCAAGGTATTCCCCCCACTGTGTTAGTATCATTATCCACCTTTAAAGGTCCATACCTCCACAGTGAGACCTTCCCTGCTTCTCCTCCCGAAAGCACTAACACTGAGTCAGTGCCTTCCAACTCGGAAATCCTTAATGATCTTCATACCTATTTGCAGGACAGTAATAGTGCTCCTCTCATCAGAATCTTCAAGGAACATCAGAAGTTGTTCAGCGATGATCCACAGGAGTGTAATGTGGTTCAGCACGACATCCAGCTACTCTCTGACACCCGGCCGATTCGTCAACATTTCTACCGAATCAGCCCGAGCAAAAAGGAAGTCATGCATGCTGAGGTACAGTATCTCCTGGATCATGGGCAGGCCACCCCTTGTGAGTCCCCTTGGGCCTCACCCTGCATCTTGGTGCCGAAACCGCAAGGTAGAGTGAGGTTGTGTACTGATTACCGAAAATTGAGTTTTGTGAAGAATTTTAGTAAGGTGGCGTCACCTTTGAACACTTTAACCAGCCCCAAGCAACGGTATAATTGGACCATTCAGCAGACCGTTGCTTTTGAACAAGTTAAATTCCTGCTCTGTTCTAATCCTATTCTCGCCTCGCCAGATATCACGAAGACTTTCATCCTCCATGTCGACGCCAGTGGAACAGGCATCGGGGGTGTCCTGATGCAACAACGAGGCGAGGATGTTTTACCTGTTAGCTACTACAGCTACAAGTTAAAAACCCACCAGAAGAATTCCAGCACGATCGAAAAGGAGCTACTCTCCATCGTCCTGAACTTGCAGCACTTTGAATCATATCTGCAAGGTGCTCGGTCTACCATCATCTACTCGGACCACAATCCCACACGCTACCTGCAGCAAGCCCAATTCAACAATCAACGGCTTCTATGATGGGCTTTATATCTGCAGAATTTCAACCTGGAAATCTTTTACATTAAAGGTTCTGACATCATAGCAGACGCCTTCTCCATTGTTTATGAGGTGGAGACAGCTCCACCTGCCACTCTACCACCTGAAGATGAAATTTCACCCGTAAGTGCAGGCTTCGGGGGAGAGTTGTGAAGATAATCTCTTTCAAGAGAGATTGAGCCTGATCTTCTCTACATGAAGTTACGTTTATTATTCAAGATTAGGATGCTACCTTCAATATACGTCTCTTAGTAGCACAAAACGTTTTGACCAGGAGGCAAAACGTATCCAAGACTCACCCCCCTACTCCACTCCCTCCACGCCGGCTCGTCATCAACCAGCCAACTACCCTTCCCAGCCTGCCTGCTCCTGATTGGTGACTCGCCGACTGCACACCTGCACATTGCACCTCAGCGCCCTCTTCCTGAGTCGATGTCTGGGCTTGGTCCAGCCATTGAAGTCAGAATATCCTTGTGCTCTCAAGCAGTGAACAACTAACTGATATACGCTGTCTCTCAGCTGGATGTTTCTCAGCTAGCGCTAATATTCTCAGCACCTAATTATTTTTCACCTTTAAACGTTATATTATTGTAAAGTAACTTCATCCCTATTAATCATTTATGTTATATTGTTTTTGACTTGTTCTTTTGCACTGTACATTGCCTAGGTATTGTCTTTGTTTATATTTGTTTTCTAGTTTAATTAAAGTTTCATTATTCATATTTTGTGTTTTGCGTGTCTTCCCTTACTTTACCACAGACAGACAGAAAACAGGCAAGCAATCTATCTTTTTTTTGTAAGTGTGACTAGGCATTGACAAGTGCCATTGGAAGACTGCCGAACATTTATACTCCAACACTCTCCCGTCACAATATATATATATATATATATATATATATATATATATATATATATATATATATATATATATATATATATATATATATATATATATATTATATGTTGTATCAAGTAGCCAGAACGTCGTACTCGGCCTGCTATGCAAGGCCCGATTTGCCTAATAAGCCAAGTTATTAACTTGTTATATAACTTGTCTAAGGACAAGACAAGAACATATTGATGCCAACGCAGAAGACAATGTCCAACATAATAGGCCAATTACACTGGATTAACCTTTGTGTTTAGATAGGAGCTGCCTCGTATGGGCCAATAAGCCTTTTGCAGCCTCTATGTTTCACCTCACATTTATCCCTTATGTATCCCCCCATGTTTTCACCTTTATTTTATTATCACCTGACCCAGTGCGGGTATAAAATCAACTAGTATTGTAAGATCTGTTCACTTGAGAATGAACCATGGAGGTTCGAAACGTTGTGCAAATTATATAAATAAGTGTAATACACTCTATAGTAAATCACTTCTTTTCTTCACCTCAAAAGTACGAAAATGAGTTTTTTTGAGTCACTTCTGGGGTGTGAGTTTTCATTCGCATATAGTCCTGGGGACCATTCAGGCTTGTTCGCATTTGTGTTCCTCACGTGTGCCCCAAAGACTGAGGTGATTTGGTGAAATGCTATGCCCAAGATTACCATCCGAGTTGCCGTCGGGGAAGTGGCTCAAATAGCCTCGCCTATCACTTCATTTTGACGGCCGTGATGGTCAAGTGGATTAAGGCGCCCTGTAGTTACCAGTTGCGTTGCTCCTGGGAGTATGGGTTCGAGTCACTTCTGGGGTGTGAGTTTTCATTCGCATATAGTCCTGGGGACCATTCAGGCTTGTTCGCATTTGTATTCCTCACGTGTGCCCCAAAGAATGAGGTGATTTGGTGAAATGCTATGCCCAAGATTTCCATCCGAGTTGCCGTCGGGGAAGTGGCTCAAATAGCCTCGGCTATCACTTCCTTTTGACGGCCGTGATGGTCAAGTGGATTAAGGCGCCCTGTAGTTACCAGTTGCGTTGCTCCTGGGAGTATGGGTTCGAGTCACTTCTCGGGTGTGAGTTTTCATTCGCATATAGTCCTGGGGACCATTCAGGCTTGTTCGCATTTGTGTTCCTCACGTGTGCCCCAAAGAATGAGGTGATTTGGTGAAATGCTATGCCCAAGATTACCATCCGAGTTGCCGTCGGGGAAGTGGCTCAAATAGCCTCGGCTATCACTTCCTTTTGACAGCCGTGATGGTCAAGTGGATTAAGGCGCCCTGTAGTTACCAGTTGCGTTGCTCCTGGGAGTATGGGTTCGAGTCACTTCTGGGGTGTGAGTTTTCATTCACATATAGTCCTGGGGACCATTCAGGCTTGTTCGCATTTGTGTTCCTCACGTGTGCCCCAAAGAATGAGGTGATTTGGTGAAATGCTATGCCCAAGATTACCATCCGAGTTGCCGTCGGGGAAGTGGCTCAAATAGCCTCGGCTATCACTTCCTTTTGACGGCCGTGATGGTCAAGTGGATCAAGGCGCCCTGTAGTTACCAGTTGCGTTGCTCCTGGGAGTATGGGTTCGAGTCACTTCTGGGGTGTGAGTTTTCATTCGCATATAGTCCTGGGGACCATTCAGGCTTGTTCGCATTTGTGTTCCTCACGTGTGCCCCAAAGAATGAGGTGATTTGGTGAAATGCTATGCCCAAGATTACCATCCGAGTTGCCGTCGGGGAAGTGGCTCAAATAGCCTCGGCTATCACTTCCTTTTGACGGCCGTGATGGTCAAGTGGATTAAGGCGCCCTGTAGTTACCAGTTGCGTTGCTCCTGGGAGTATGGGTTCGAGTCACTTCTGGGGTGTGAGTTTTCATTCGCATATAGTCCTGGGGACCATTCAGGCTTGTTCGCATTTGTGTTCCTCACGTGTGCCCCAAAGAATGAGGTGATTTGGTGAAATGCTATGCCCAAGATTACCATCCGAGTTGCCGTCGGGGAAGTGGCTCAAATAGCCTCGGCTATCACTTCCTTTTGACGGCCGTGATGGTCTAGTGGATTAAGGCGCCCTGTAGTTACCAGTTGCGTTGCTCCTGGGAGTATGGGTTCGAGTCACTTCTGGGGTGTGAGTTTTCATTCGCATATAGTCCTGGGGACCATTCAGGCTTGTTCGCATTTGTGTTCCTCACGTGTGCCCCAAAGAATGAGGTGATTTGGTGAAATGCTATGCCCAAGATTACCATCCGAGTTGCCATCGGGGAAGTGGCTCAAATAGCCTTGGCTATCACTTCCTTTTGACGGCCGTGATGGTCAAGTGGATTAAGGTGCCCTGTAGTTACCAGTTGCGTTGCTCCTGGGAGTATGGGTTCGAGTCACTTCTGGGGTGTGAGTTTTCATTCGCATATAGTCCTGGGGACCATTTAGGCTTGTTCGCATTTGTGTTCCTCACGTGTGCCCCAAAGAATGAGGTGATTTGGTGAAATGCTATGCCCAAGATTACCATCCGAGTTGCCGTCGGGGAAGTGGCTCAAATAGCCTCGGCTATCACTTCCTTTTGACGGCCGTGATGGTCAAGTGGATTAAGGCGCCCTGTAGTTACCAGTTGCGTTGCTCCTGGGAGTATGGGTTCGAGTCACTTCTGGGGTGTGAGTTTTCATTCGCATATAGTCCTGGGGACCATTCAGGCTTGTTCGCATTTGTGTTCCTCACGTGTGCCCCAAAGAATGAGGTGATTTGGTGAAATGTTATGCCCAAGATTACCATCCGAGTTGCCGTCGGGGAAGTGGCTCAAATAGCCTCGGCTATCACTTCCTTTTGACGGCCGTGATGGTCAAGTGGATTAAGGCGCCCTGTAGTTACCAGTTGCGTTGCTCCTGGGAGTATGGGTTCGAGTCACTTCTGGGGTGTGAGTTTTCATTCGCATATAGTCCTGGGGACCATTCAGGCTTGTTCGCATTTGTGTTCCTCACGTGTGCCCCAAAGAATGAGGTGATTTGATGAAATGCTATGCCCAAGATTACCATCCGAGTTGCCGTCGGGGAAGTGGCTCAAATAGCCTCGGCTATCACTTCCTTTTGACGGCCGTGATGGTCAAGTGGATTAAGGCGCCCTGTAGTTACCAGTTGCGTTGCTTCTGGGAGTATGGGTTCGAGTCACTTCTGGGGTGTGAGTTTTCATTCGCATATAGTCCTGGGGGCCATTCAGGCTTGTTCGCATTTGTGTTCCTCACATGTGCCCCAAAGAATGAGGTGATTTGGTGAAATGCTATGCCCAAGATTACCATCCGAGTTGCCGTCGGGGAAATGGCTCAAATAGCCTCGCCTATCACTTCATTTTGACGGCCGTGATGGTCAAGTGGATTAAGGCGCCCTGTAGTTACCAGTTGCGTTGCTCCTGGGAGTATGGGTTCGAGTCACTTCTGGGGTGTGAGTTTTCATTCGCATATAGTCCTGGGGACCATTCAGGCTTGTTCGCATTTGTATTCCTCACGTGTGCCCCAAAGAATGAGGTGATTTGGTGAAATGCTATGCCCAAGATTTCCATCCGAGTTGCCGTCGGGGAAGTGGCTCAAATAGCCTCGGCTATCACTTCCTTTTGACGGCCGTGATGGTCAAGTGGATTAAGGCGCCCTGTAGTTACCAGTTGCGTTGCTCCTGGGAGTATGGGTTCGAGTCACTTCTCGGGTGTGAGTTTTCATTCGCATATAGTCCTGGGGACCATTCAGGCTTGTTCGCATTTGTGTTCCTCACGTGTGCCCCAAAGAATGAGGTGATTTGGTGAAATGCTATGCCCAAGATTACCATCCGAGTTGCCGTCGGGGAAGTGGCTCAAATAGCCTCGGCTATCACTTCCTTTTGACAGCTGCGATGGTCAAGTGGATTAAGGCGCCCTGTAGTTACCAGTTGCGTTGCTCCTGGGAGTATGGGTTCGAGTCACTTCTGGGGTGTGAGTTTTCATTCACATATAGTCCTGGGGACCATTCAGGCTTGTTCGCATTTGTGTTCCTCACGTGTGCCCCAAAGAATGAGGTGATTTGGTGAAATGCTATGCCCAAGATTACCATCCGAGTTGCCGTCGGGGAAGTGGCTCAAATAGCCTCGGCTATCACTTCCTTTTGACGGCCGTGATGGTCAAGTGGATTAAGGCGCCCTGTAGTTACCAGTGGCGTTGCTCCTGGGAGTATGGGTTCGAGTCACTTTTGGGGTGTGAGTTTTCATTCGCATATAGTCCTGGGGACCATTCAGGCTTGTTCGCATTTGTGTTCCTCACGTGTGCCCCAAAGAATGAGGTGATTTGGTGAAATGCTATGCCCAAGATTACCATCCGAGTTGCCGTCGGGGAAGTGGCTCAAATAGCCTCGGCTATCACTTCCTTTTGACGGCCGTGATGGTCAAGTGGATTAAGGCGCCCTGTAGTTACCAGTGGCGTTGCTCCTGGGAGTATGGGTTCGAGTCACTTTTGGGGTGTGAGTTTTCATTCGCATATAGTCCTGGGGACCATTCAGGCTTGTTCGCATTTGTGTTCCTCACGTGTGCCCCAAAGAATGAGGTGATTTGGTGAAATGCTATGCCCAAGATTACCATCCGAGTTGCCGTCGGGGAAGTGGCTCAAATAGCCTCGGCTATCACTTCCTTTTGACGGCCGTGATGGTCAAGTGGATTAAGGCGCCCTGTAGTTACCAGTTGCGTTGCTCCTGGGAGTATGGGTTCGAGTCACTTCTGGGGTGTGAGTTTTCATTCGCATATAGTCCTGGGGACCATTCAGGCTTGTTCGCATTTGTGTTCCTCACGTGTGCCCCAAAGAATGAGGTGATTTGGTGAAATGCTATGCCCAAGATTACCATCCGAGTTGCCGTCGGGGAAGTGGCTCAAATAGCCTCGGCTATCACTTCCTTTTGACGGCCGTGATGGTCAAGTGGATTAAGGCGCCCTGTAGTTACCAGTTGCGTTGCTCCTGGGGGTATGGGTTCGAGTCACTTCTGGGGTGTGAGTTTTCATTCGCATATAGTCCTGGGGACCATTCAGGCTTGTTCGCATTTGTGTTCCTCACGTGTGCCCCAAAGAATGAGGTGATTTGGTGAAATGCTATGCCCAAGATTACCATCCGAGTTGCCGTCGGGGAAGTGGCTCAAATAGCCTCGGCTATCACTTCCTTTTGACGGCCGTGATGGTCAAGTGGATTAAGGCGCCCTGTAGTTACCAGTTGCGTTGCTCCTGGGAGTATGGGTTCGAGTCACTTCTGGGGTGTGAGTTTTCATTCGCATATAGTCCTGGGGACCATTCAGGCTTGTTCGCATTTGTGTTCCTCACGTGGGCCCCAAAGAATGAGGTGATTTGGTGAAATGCTATGCCAAAGATTTCCATCCGAGTTGCCGTCGGGGAAGTGGCTCAAATAGCCTCGGCTATCACTTCCTTTTGACGGCCGTGATGGTCAAGTGGATTAAGGCGCCCTGTAGTTACCAGTTGCGTTGCTCCTGGGAGTATGGGTTCGAGTCACTTCTCGGGTGTGAGTTTTCATTCGCATATAGTCCTGGGGACCATTCAGGCTTGTTCGCATTTGTGTTCCTCACGTGTGCCCCAAAGAATGAGGTGATTTGGTGAAATGCTATGCCCAAGATTACCATCCGAGTTGCCGTCGGGGAAGTGGCTCAAATAGCCTCGGCTATCACTTCCTTTTGACGGCCGTGATGGTCAAGTGGATTAAGGCGCCCTGTAGTTACCAGTTGCGTTGCTCCTGGGAGTATGGGTTCGAGTCACTTCTGGGGTGTGAGTTTTCATTCGCATATAGTCCTGGGGACCATTCAGGCTTGTTCGCATTTGTGTTCCTCACGTGTGCCCCAAAGAATGAGGTGATTTGGTGAAATGCTATGCCCAAGATTACCATCCGAGTTGCCGTCGGGGAAGTGGCTCAAATAGCCTCGGCTATCACTTCCTTTTGACGGCCGTGATGGTCTAGTGGATTAAGGCGCCCTGTAGTTACCAGTTGCGTTGCTCCTGGGAGTATGGGTTCGAGTCACTTCTGGGGTGTGAGTTTTCATTCGCATATAGTCCTGGGGACCATTTAGGCTTGTTCGCATTTGTGTTCCTCACGTGTGCCCCAAAGAATGAGGTGATTTGGTGAAATGCTATGCCCAAGATTACCATCCGAGTTGCCGTCGGGGAAGTGGCTCAAATAGCCTCGGCTATCACTTCCTTTTGACGGCCGTGATGGTCAAGTGGATTAAGGCGCCCTGTAGTTACCAGTTGCGTTGCTCCTGGGAGTATGGGTTCGAGTCACTTCTGGGGTGTGAGTTTTCATTCGCATATAGTCCTGGGGACCATTCAGGCTTGTTCGCATTTGTGTTCCTCACGTGTGCCCCAAAGAATGAGGTGATTTGGTGAAATGCTATGCCCAAGATTACCATCCGAGTTGCCGTCGGGGAAGTGGCTCAAATAGCCTCGGCTATCACTTCCTTTTGACGGCCGTGATGGTCAAGTGGATTAAGGCGCCCTGTAGTTACCAGTTGCGTTGCTCCTGGGAGTATGGGTTCGAGTCACTTCTGGGGTGTGAGTTTTCATTCGCATATAGTCCTGGGGACCATTCAGGCTTGTTCGCATTTGTGTTCCTCACGTGTGCCCCAAAGAATGAGGTGATTTGGTGAAATGCTATGCCCAAGATTACCATCCGAGTTGCCGTCGGGGAAGTGGCTCAAATAGCCTCGGCTATCACTTCCTTTTGACGGCCGTGATGGTCAAGTGGATTAAGGTGCCCTGTAGTTACCAGTTGCGTTGCTTCTGGGAGTATGGGTTCGAGTCACTTCTGGGGTGTGAGTTTTCATTCGCATATAGTCCTGGGGACCATTCAGGCTTGTTCGCATTTGTGTTCCTCACGTGTGCCCCAAAGAATGAGGTGATTTGGTGAAATGCTATGCCCAAGATTACCATCCGAGTTGCCGTCGGGGAAGTGGCTCAAATAGCCTCGACTATCACTTCCTTTTGACGGCCGTGATGGTCAAGTGGATTAAGGCGCCCTGTAGTTACCAGTTGCGTTGCTCCTGGGAGTATGGGTTCGAGTCACTTCTGGGGTGTGAGTTTTCATTCGCATATAGTCCTGGGGACCATTCAGGCTTGTTCGCATTTGTGTTCCTCACGTGTGTCCCAAAGAATGAGGTGATTTGGTGAAATGCTATGCCCAAGATTACCATCCGAGTTGCCGTCGGGGAAGTGGCTCAAATAGCCTCGGCTATCACTTCCTTTTGACGGCCGTGATGGTCAAGTGGATTAAGGCGCCCTGTAGTTACCAGTTGCGTTGCTCCTGGGAGTATGGGTTCGAGTCACTTCTGGGGTGTGAGTTTTCATTCGCATATAGTCCTGGGGACCATTCAGGCTTGTTCGCATTTGTGTTCCTCACGTGTGCCCCAAAGAATGAGGTGATTTGGTGAAATGCTATGCCCAAGATTACCATCCGAGTTGCCGTTGGGGAAGTGGCTCAAATAGCCTCGGCTATCACTTCCTTTTGACGGCCGTGATGGTCAAGTGGATTAAGGCGCCCTGTAGTTACCAGTTGCGTTGCTCCTGGGAGTATGGGTTCGAGTCACTTCTGGGGTGTGAGTTTTCATTCGCATATAGTCCTGGGGACCATTCAGGCTTGTTCGCATTTGTGTTCCTCTCGTGTGCCCCAAAGAATGAGGTGATTTGGTGAAATGCTATGCCCAAGATTACCATCCGAGTTGCCGTCGGGGAAGTGGCTCAAATAGCCTCGGCTATCACTTCCTTTTGACGGCCGTGATGGTCAAGTGGATTAAGGTGCCCTGTAGTTACCAGTTGCGTTGCTCCTGGGAGTATGGGTTCGAGTCACTTCTGGGGTGTGAGTTTTCATTCGCATATAGTCCTGGGGACCATTTAGGCTTGTTCGCATTTGTGTTCCTCACGTGTGCCCCAAAGAATGAGGTGATTTGGTGAAATGCTATGCCCATGATTACCATCCGAGTTGCCGTCGGGGAAGTGGCTCAAATAGCCTCGGCTATCACTTCCTTTTGACGGCCGTGATGGTCAAGTGGATTAAGGCGCCCTGTAGTTACCAGTTGCGTTGCTCCTGGGAGTATGGGTTCGAGTCACTTCTGGGGTGTGAGTTTTCATTCGCATATAGTCCTGGGGACCATTCAGGCTTGTTCGCATTTGTGTTCCTCACGTGTGCCCCAAAGAATGAGGTGATTTGGTGAAATGCTATGCCCAAGATTACCATCCGAGTTGCCGTCGGGGAAGTGGCTCAAATAGCCTCGGCTATCACTTCCTTTTGACGGCCGTGATGGTCAAGTGGATTAAGGCGCCCTGTAGTTACCAGTTGCGTTGCTCCTGGGAGTATGGGTTCGAGTCACTTCTGGGGTGTGAGTTTTCATTCGCATATAGTCCTGGGGACCATTCAGGCTTGTTCGCATTTGTGTTCCTCACGTGTGCCCCAAAGAATGAGGTGATTTGGTGAAATGCTATGCCCAAGATTACCATCCGAGTTGCCGTCGGGGAAGTGGCTCAAATAGCCTCGGCTATCACTTCCTTTTGACGGCCGTGATGGTCAAGTGGATTAAGGTGCCCTGTAGTTACCAGTTGCGTTGCTTCTGGGAGTATGGGTTCGAGTCACTTCTGGGGTGTGAGTTTTCATTCGCATATAGGCCTGGGGACCATTCAGGCTTGTTCGCATTTGTGTTCCTCACGTGTGCCCCAAAGAATGAGGTGATTTGGTGAAATGCTATGCCCAAGATTAACATCCGAGTTGCCGTCGGGGAAGTGGCTCAAATAGCCTCGACTATCACTTCCTTTTGACGGCCGTGATGGTCAAGTGGATTAAGGCGCCCTGTAGTTACCAGTTGCGTTGCTCCTGGGAGTATGGGTTCAAGTCACTTCTGGGGTGTGAGTTTTCATTCGCATATAGTCCTGGGGACCATTCAGGCTTGTTCGCATTTGTGTTCCTCACGTGTGTCCCAAAGAATGAGGTGATTTGGTGAAATGCTATGCCCAAGATTACCATCCGAGTTGCCGTCGGGGAAGTGGCTCAAATAGCCTCGGCTATCACTTCCTTTTGACGGCCGTGATGGTCAAGTGGATTAAGGCGCCCTGTAGTTACCAGTTGCGTTGCTCCTGGGAGTATGGGTTCGAGTCACTTCTGGGGTGTGAGTTTTCATTCGCATATAGTCCTGGGGACCATTCAGGCTTGTTCGCATTTGTGTTCCTCACGTGTGCCCCAAAGAATGAGGTGATTTGGTGAAATGCTATGCCCAAGATTACCATCCGAGTTGCCGTCGGGGAAGTGGCTCAAATAGCCTCGGCTATCACTTCCTTTTGACGGCCGTGATGGTCAAGTGGATTAAGGCGCCCTGTAGTTACCAGTTGCGTTGCTTCTGGGAGTATGGGTTCGAGTCACTTCTGAGGTGTGAGTTTTCATTCGCATATAGTCCTGGGGACCATTCAGGCTTGTTCGCATTTGTGTTCCTCACGTGTGCCCCAAAGAATGAGGTGATTTGGTGAAATGCTATGCCCATGATTACCATCCGAGTTGCCGTCGGGGAAGTGGCTCAAATAGCCTCGGCTATCACTTCCTTTTGACGGCCGTGATGGTCAAGTGGATTAAGGTGCCCTGTAGTTACCAGTTGCGTTGCTCCTGGGAGTATGGGTTCGAGTCACTTCTGGGGTGTGAGTTTTCATTCGCATATAGTCCTGGGGACCATTCAGGCTTGTTCGCATTTGTGTTCCTCACGTGTGCCCCAAAGAATGAGGTGATTTGGTGAAATGCTATGCCCAAGATTACCATCCGAGTTGCCGTCGGGGAAGTGGCTCAAATAGCCTCGGCTATCACTTCCTTTTGACGGCCGTGATGGTCAAGTGGATTAAGGTGCCCTGTAGTTACCAGTTGCGTTGCTTCTGGGAGTATGGGTTCGAGTCACTTCTGGGGTGTGAGTTTTCATTCGCATATAGTCCTGGGGACCATTCAGGCTTGTTCGCATTTGTGTTCCTCACGTGTGCCCCAAAGAATGAGGTGATTTGGTGAAATGCTATGCCCAAGATTAACATCCGAGTTGCCGTCGGGGAAGTGGCTCAAATAGCCTCGACTATCACTTCCTTTTGACGGCCGTGATGGTCAAGTGGATTAAGGCGCCCTGTAGTTACCAGTTGCGTTGCTCCTGGGAGTATGGGTTCAAGTCACTTCTGGGGTGTGAGTTTTCATTCGCATATAGTCCTGGGGACCATTCAGGCTTGTTCGCATTTGTGTTCCTCACGTGTGTCCCAAAGAATGAGGTGATTTGGTGAAATGCTATGCCCAAGATTACCATCCGAGTTGCCGTCGGGGAAGTGGCTCAAATAGCCTCGGCTATCACTTCCTTTTGACGGCCGTGATGGTCAAGTGGATTAAGGCGCCCTGTAGTTACCAGTTGCGTTGCTCCTGGGAGTATGGGTTCGAGTCACTTCTGGGGTGTGAGTTTTCATTCGCATATAGTCCTGGGGACCATTCAGGCTTGTTCGCATTTGTGTTCCTCACGTGTGCCCCAAAGAATGAGGTGATTTGGTGAAATGCTATGCCCAAGATTACCATCCGAGTTGCCGTCGGGGAAGTGGCTCAAATAGCCTCGGCTATCACTTCCTTTTGACGGCCGTGATGGTCAAGTGGATTAAGGCGCCCTGTAGTTACCAGTTGCGTTGCTCCTGGGAGTATGGGTTCGAGTCACTTCTGGGGTGTGAGTTTTCATTCGCATATAGTCCTGGGGACCATTCAGGCTTGTTCGCATTTGTGTTCCTCACGTGTGCCCCAAAGAATGAGGTGATTTGGTGAAATGCTATGCCCAAGATTACCATCCGAGTTGCCGTCGGGGAAGTGGCTCAAATAGCCTCGGCTATCACTTCCTTTTGACGGCCGTGATGGTCAAGTGGATTAAGGCGCCCTGTAGTTACCAGTTGCGTTGCTCCTGGGAGTATGGGTTCGAGTCACTTCTGGGGTGTGAGTTTTCATTCGCATATAGTCCTGGGGACCATTCAGGCTTGTTCGCATTTGTGTTCCTCACGTGTGCCCCAAAGAATGAGGTGATTTGGTGAAATGCTATGCCCAAGATTACCATCCGAGTTGCCGTCGGGGAAGTGGCTCAAATAGCCTCGGCTATCACTTCCTTTTGACGGCCGTGATGGTCAAGTGGATTAAGGCGCCCTGTAGTTACCAGTTGCGTTGCTCCTGGGAGTATGGGTTCGAGTCACTTCTGGGGTGTGAGTTTTCATTCGCATATAGTCCTGGGGACCATTCAGGCTTGTTCGCATTTGTGTTCCTCACGTGTGCCCCAAAGAATGAGGTGATTTGGTGAAATGCTATGCCCAAGATTACCATCCGAGTTGCCGTCGGGGAAGTGGCTCAAATAGCCTCGGCTATCACTTCCTTTTGACGGCCGTGATGGTCAAGTGGATTAAGGCCCTGTAGTTACCAGTTGCGTTGCTCCTGGGAGTATGGGTTCGAGTCACTTCTGGGGTGTGAGTTTTCATTCGCATATAGTCCTGGGGACCATTCAGGCTTGTTCGCATTTGTGTTCCTCACGTGTGCCCCAAGAATGAGGTGATTTGGTGAAATGCTATGCCCAAGATTACCATCCGAGTTGCCGTCGGGGAAGTGGCTCAAATAGCCTCGGCTATCACTTCCTTTTGACGGCCGTGATGGTCAAGTGGATTAAGGCGCCCTGTAGTTACCAGTTGCGTTGCTCCTGGGAGTATGGGTTCGAGTCACTTCTGGGGTGTGAGTTTTCATTCGCATATAGTCCTGGGGACCATTCAGGCTTGTTCGCATTTGTGTTCCTCACGTGTGCCCCAAAGAATGAGGTGATTTGGTGAAATGCTATGCCCAAGATTACCATCCGAGTTGCCGTCGGGGAAGTGGCTCAAATAGCCTCGGCTATCACTTCCTTTTGACGGCCGTGATGGTCAAGTGGATTAAGGTGCCCTGTAGTTACCAGTTGCGTTGCTTGGGAGTATGGGTTCGAGTCACTTCTGGGGTGTGAGTTTTCATTCGCATATAGTCCTGGGGACCATTCAGGCTTGTTCGCATTTGTGTTCCTCACGTGTGCCCCAAAGAATGAGGTGATTTGGTGAAATGCTATGCCCAAGATTACCATCCGAGTTGCCGTCGGGGAAGTGGCTCAAATAGCCTCGACTATCACTTCCTTTTGACGGCCGTGATGGTCAAGTGGATTAAGGCGCCCTGTAGTTACCAGTTGCGTTGCTCCTGGGAGTATGGGTTCGAGTCACTTCTGGGGTGTGAGTTTCATTCGCATATAGTCCTGGGGACCATTCAGGCTTGTTCGCATTTGTGTTCCTCACGTGTGCCCAAAGAATGAGGTGATTTGGTGAAATGCTATGCCCAAGATTACCATCCGAGTTGCCGTCGGGGAAGTGGCTCAAATAGCCTCGGCTATCACTTCCTTTTGACGGCCGTGATGGTCAAGTGGATTAAGGCGCCCTGTAGTTACCAGTTGCGTTGCTCCTGGGAGTATGGGTTCGAG